>NC_052488.1:12881261-13181261 GCF_009730915.1 Dioscorea cayenensis subsp. rotundata | reverse complement strand
AAGTAAAACTCCTACTAATTACACACCAACAATCACCACTTCCAAGGCCAAAAAGGTAAGCAAAAGCATGCTAACGCGGATGAAGAAATCATGCGAGGTGTAAAAGTTCGAACTAGGAAGAATTGCAAAAGCGTTAGAGGTGGACAAAATCAAATTTATTAGTAAATAATTACTTGATGAAATCATGACTTTGAGTGCTCACTATAGTGAATACAACCTTGGACGAGCATATGACTATTTGCTCCAAAATCTCCCTTTAGCAAATGGATTTATGAATAAAACCCATTCTCTTTGGTGCATTTGGATGAATGACATACTTTGTTTAAGGGATGATCGTTGAGCGTGAGTTATGTGTTGTTTGTTGTTTGGACAATATCATGTGGTATTGTATTTTGTCATTTGGACAATTAATATTGTATTTTATTTTGTTGTTTGGACAAATATATTGTTGTTATTTAGTTTGTTGTTTAGACAAGTATTATATCATGTTATATTTTATTTTGTTATTCATGAGACAAGTATCATGTTGTGTTTTTATTTGCTGTTTAGATGAATGTCATGTTGTATTTTATTTTGTTGCTGAGACAAACATTGTGTTGATTTTTTTTTTTTTTTTTACTTTGATGGATTTTAAATGATGCAATTTTAAACAATATTTTTTGATGGATTTTTAATGTTCTTGTGTTTTGGATGTGTTAGGTGTTGCCGTATATAAAAATAATGTGATTAATATTAAATGTTGAATGTTGTATGCGGATGAATTTTAATGATCTTATTTTGATTTAAATATTTTGTAATGAATTTTATGTTAAAAAATATATTATTTGTTAATTAAATTTAATGTTTTTTTAAAAAAATAAATATTAAATATTTTTACATTAAATAAATAATGTATTTAAATTAATTAACTATTTTAGTTTAAATTAATTAGTATGACAAGTATTAAATAATAATTAGTAATAAAAACTAATTTAGGTAATCTCATCATACCACTTAGATAGTGACCATACTTCTTACACTACATCAAACCAAACACATAAAAAGTAAATATAACATTTTCCCTTACATCAAACCAGATAACAATGATGTAAGTTGAAATATATCATTTTCCCTCACATTGTAATTTCATTTATATATAGTTTGATTTACTGCCAATCAAACAACTCCTCAGAGAAGATAATTTAAAGAGTGACTACAACATCCAAAATTTACCATCGTTGTCATGTCAAATAAGAAAAATGAGATAAAAAGAACATAATAATATAGCAGTGGAAACCATCCAATCCATGACAATTAGAGCACTAGCAGCACTTTTGGATCCGATAGATGTTGACCCTGTAAAAATAAATAAAGTTATACTTATGAAGTTTACCAACATTTTAAAGAAAAAGCGCGCGCACACACACACACTCATGAGATATGACCAGAAAAAAAATTTTAACATGTGGCATATAGAGGGAGTTTATTAATGGAATAACAATTTTGTAATTGGAAAATAATAAAATTTTATTTATTTGATATGACTTGAATCCAAACATGATTAAACAACACAATATTGATATTTACTTCGTTATAATTTGCATAATATATTAACGATATGATATACATTAAGGCCATTAATGACTTTTAAATTTTCCTTTAATATTAAATTTTTTAAAACTATAAAATTTTGTTTTGACATATAAATTATTCACATTTTCATTTTTTTTCTATTTTAATTATTATAAATATTTTAATCATTGAATATTTTGTTATTCAAAACACCTAATTTTTGTTGCATATATTTGTTATATATATATATATATTGCACGATAATTGTTATACATATGATAATCTATAAAATAAAACACAACAATATGGTTGAAGCAAAATTATATTAGCATAAAAATCAATTTAAATTGTGGTTGATGAACATGAGAAAATAAATGATATAAAGAGCAGTTACTCTCTAAATGAGTAACTTAATTAGGAATTTTTTTCCCTATATTTCTTAACCTGGATTAAGCTATTTTTAGTGTAAGAAGTGGCTTATATACAGATTAAATTGTTTTTATTCCTACAAAATAATCAAACCCAAAAAAAAGTGTTTGACAAAATATTGAAGATTAAGAAGGATTGACAAATTTAATCCACCCGTTAATCCTCCATCTAAACAATCCCTGCAGTGTTTGGGATGTAAAAGGCCAAAGTACTTTTTATGAGTGTTTGGGCTGTGAAGCAGTGTGTGTTCCCATATATATATATATATATATATATATATATGGAGATTACATGCTATATCAGAGATATTATTATTAAATATTTTATTTTTTTAGAAAATTTTGAAATGTAAAAAAGTATCATTTCAAGTACCATATAATAATATATATCTGAAAAATAAATAATTAAAAAATGCATTCCCCAGCAAAACTTACCGTGTCACATATATATTTTAAAAATAATAGTAATAATAACTAAGATGTGTGTTAAGGTGGCACAGTATGCCACATGAGCTATCATGCATGTCACTGTAAATTTTTAAACAAAATACAAAGATGTTGATGTTGTGAGGTGGGTCATACATATCAACTACATGGAAACTATATCTATTTTGTCTTTAAAAAAATTAAATAATTACAATGGATGTACACTAGAACCTTTATAGTTATTTATTGATTTTTCTTAAAATCATTATGATCCTATTAATGTGGTGTAATGTGATATATATTGTCATGTTAGTCTTTCATAATCAGTAGTTTACTACTCTAACAATTACCTACAAATAAAAAGAGAACTGGTCTCTCCCAATAACTGAGTTGAAACAAATTCAATTTAATAAAATCTTATTTTTAAAAGTTTATTACTGGAGATTGTAGAATTTAACTAACCATAATGTAATTAATGGATAATTTGTAATTTATTGGACATTTGAGCCACCCACAAATAAAAAAAGTGTTGAAGATCTCTCCTAACAATGGGGTTGCAACAAATCTAGTTTTGTAAAGTTTAATGTATGAGAAACTTACTATATATTATGTCAATAATATTTAATTATCAGATTATCACTCAAAATTAGTATTAATAATATGATTTGTTGGACTAAGTGTCAAGGTTTTCATGTCAGATATTATTGGGGTTCTTTTCTTAAGTATTTTTTTTCTTTTTCTTTTTATATATTTTTACTAATAAATGGCATAATGAGATTCTAACTATAGTTATAGGAAATAGACAAAATTGTGAAACCCTCTAAATATTTGTGTTTCTATATGATTATCCTTTCGTTCTCTTTTATTTTTATAAATGTTATATTGAGCACTCGAACACCCAGAAACCAAAAATTATTATTCTCGTTAAAAATAATAATAATAATAATAATAATAAATAAAAATAAAAATTAAGATTGAACCAAAGCTCAGAAGGCATTCTTATATATAGTTTTATATATAGCTTTGTTTTTGAGATAGTGTATGAAAATTTAGAATCTTAATACTTATTTACTTATTAATTTATTTATCTATTTCATAACACTAAAAAATTTCAATAAGGTATTGACATAATAGTAAGTTTCTCATACGGAAATGAAGATTGAACCAAAGCTCATAAGGCATTCTTTTTTCTATAGTATATATATAGTTTTATATATAGCTTTGTTTTTGAGATAGTGTATGAAAATTTAGAATCTTGATACTTATTTACTTATTTATTTATTTATCTATTTCATAACACTAAAAAATTTCAATAAGGTATATGGAAAACGAATCAGCTCTTCGCCTATTGTCAATTTAAAAAAAAACAAATCATTATATTTATAAATTAAATTAATAGTAAAAAATACACAATAAATTATAAGAAATTGAACTTACGATTGCCAACAGTTGATATAGAATTTGGTGATTTATGAGGAGATGTTGTAACTGCAATCAAAAGCGATATAAATATTAGAATATATGGAATCGGATTTTTTTTGTACATAAATATGTACACATACAAACACAACTAATTTCTTTCTTTTAAAATTACCTTTATACACATGCACATGGGCTTTATATTGGAGAAAATATTTATGCAGTTAAATATTTTGCTTTAAAGATTAGGTAGCATTCACTTTTGTTAATTTACTTTTGATATAATATCTGAATTATCTCTTTATTTTATATGACCTCTTTCTAGTCACTTCTCTGAGAAATGTTCTGATTAATCTCTATTTTGAGCGGGCTAACTTAGTCCCTTCGACTCTTAAAATTGATCAAATAGTATCTGTGTTTTTCGAGGTAGAGGGCGTATTGGAAAGGAGACTAAGAGTAAAAGCAACTAGGTTGGGCTCGTAAGGTAGAGGGATTAATTGGGAGCGTTTTTAGTAGAGAACAGACAAAAATAGAGGGATCAATTCGGATATTATATCTTTACTTTTCAATATAATTCATTTTTATTGTGTTTTTAAATATTTATATCATGCATTTTTTACATTAAATATTTTTTTTTTCATCCTAAAAATATAATAATAATAATATTTTATAATACGAGAGAGTTAATATTTTATTTTTTTCTAATATTGTTTTTTTTTCTTATAAAAAGTTTAGCTCCGTCACCCATGGACCATAAAAAAGGTGAGCACCATCACATGGGTGTAAGCCCCATATATATTTTTTGTTTTTTGTTTAATTTAATATTTTCTTTTTTTTCTTTTAATCTTCTATTTAGTTTTTTTAATTGTGTTCTAATTTTTATGTTAAATATGTGGATTTAATCTATTTATACTAAATCTCTAATTAAGTCTTAATTATCTGATCAATTCCTAAAAGATTAGGGCATAATATTAGTTTAGCTCTTTCATGGGTTACTAATCCCGCTAAACGAGCATGTTAAATTCATCTATACAAACTTTGATTAGTTATTTATTTTATTTAGCTTGTGAGTTTGGTGAATGGGTGAATAATCCCTCTCGTGTGGTTCATTAGCTCGTATGTGATAAGTTACTCCACTCCGAAGCTAAACGGGTATCAATTTAAATTCACCCTTGCAAACTATGCTTAGTTGTTTATTTCATTTAATTAGTGTGGTTTTACGAGAGTGGCTAGTTAGCACGTTAACACGGTTAGTAACATCACTTTTAGTTCACCTTTACAAACTTTGTTTAGTTGTTTATTTTATTTAGTTAGTGTAGTCTTATGAGAGTACGTGCTTCATTAGCAAGTAATTAATGGGGTTAGTAACCCAGCTTGTGGGCTAATTAAACGAGCATCATTTTTAACTCACTCACGCAAAGTTTGCTTAGTTGTTTATTTTATTTTGTTAGTGCAGGTAAGACTTCTGAGTTGAGTGAATGGGTAACCTCGTTCGCATGCTTCATTAGCATGTTAACTGGGTATTTCAATGATTATGGCCTTCACTCTAATACTTATATTGAGATAATATTATGTACTAATTTTTGTTGGATCACCTAATTAATCATATCTCTTAATTACCAATAATCAAACAATTAATAATGGTTAGTATGAAGGTCCACATATCTAAGAGAGAGATTACACGGTTAAAAAAAATGAAAGGAAGATTGAAGAAAAACAAATATGCTAAATTAAAAGAATAAAACATAATCTCATGTTCCCACATACATGTGATGCTAACGTAGAATGGTAAACAAAAACAATTCTGGGCATTTCAGAACATAAAATTTGAAAGTGTAATATATATATATATATATATTTTAAAATCCCTTTAATTTTTGAATGTTCAAAAAGTTTCAAGCCAACTTATAAATTATCGCATCAACCTAAATAAGCATACATTTTTATTTTTTAAAAGAATTATAGGATGTTAAAAAATAATTCTAATAGCAAGTGCCAAAACTTACATGCATATTAATTAATTATGCCAAAAGAAATCCAAAACATTTACGATATATAATTAATATTCCAAGCAATGAAAAATCCATATTACCCTCAAGCTAAGATTAAGATCATAAGAGACTTTTCTCAAAGGAGAAGAAAGAGAAGCAAAAGACTATAGTAACATGAGCTAAAAGCTTTAATTAATGGAAAATAAAAACAAATATAGATCCGGAACCATCTTCTATAAAAAGGACTAATTAAGAACAGAAATATAGGGGGAGGGAAAATAACATTTAGATAATAATGTTTAATTTTGAAATCATATGGGAATCTAGGAAACAATTTGAAACTAAAACATTAAAAAAAGTATTATGCTCAATCTTCTTTAATATGGGGAAGTATAGTTATATATAGAAATTTGTTGTAAAACAGACCAATTTTAAAAAAAGTACAGGCAGAAATGTCAGAAATATATATATATATATATACTATATTGCTATTAAAACTAATTTAGAGTTTTTCCGAAATCATTTGTCACTAGATATATATTTAATTAACCAAATTATAGCATTATAGAAGAGTATATCTATACAAAAGTATATGCACGTATCATAAATATATGCCCATATTTCTCTGAAATAACTAAAGACAAATATCCATAAATTTTTGCATATATGTAAGAGTTTCAGCGTTATATATGGATGACTTCATTTATATATATACAGCTACGTAACCTAAGGATGTATTGCTTAATGACCCTAAAACCAAGGAGCTAACACAGATATATACCCCTATATATAGTTTCAGTTTTAGGATGAATATATATTTACGTATATATATGTATTTACATATCTATGTAAGTATTAATGTTTCATTACCGTTGGCAATGAACTTGCTGCACATCTTGATGTCAGGAACTTTGTAGCCACATTTGGCGGGAAACCTATGTGCTTCCTCTCTTGTGGTATTGAAACTCTTAAGAAGAGGTTCGTTGTGAATAATGGCACAAGGGCATTTTGGGTCACCTTCAGTGTAACTTTTCAGTAATTTGCAGCAAATAGGTGAAGGTTTTGGTGAATGTATGTATAAGCGGCAAGGGATTAGCTTCTCTAGGCAGTTCAATATGTCCTTGGCATCGACTTGAGAATGAGCCATGCATGCAAATGATGAGAAGAAGAGAATGGCACAAAGAAAGAGTTTGCATGTTGCCATTTGGTTGTGATATAGCTTTGATGAATTCTCTCTTCCCTATAAGACCTTATATAAATTATAAGGTCAACAAAGTCTCTTTTTCTCTCTTTCTCTTCTTTTTGGAAGGGGTGGTTTTATAGGTTTTATGGTGGATGAAGGAGGTCTTTCTTTTCTTTTCTTTTTTTTTCTTTACTTTGTGGTGATGAGGATTTGGTATGAGTTTGAGGTTGAGATCATAGGTTGACTTTTAATTTGACTATTTGAGGACTCTGGTCAAATGGTAGAGTTTAAGGAGAGTTTAAGGGGTCTTATATAGCTTGTTTAAAATTTGAAAGAGGAGACCAAGTCTTAATGCCTAATTAAGTGGCTTGAGGGGAATTAATATTTAGTAAGAATATATATATATAATTATGGAAAAATTATTTATTGTTTATACATTTACCAAATTTAGAGACTGACCATGTTGAATAATTAGATGCTAAATTGCATTAGAACTAAAAGAAAGCATTTGCCTGATGGAGAACAAGATGTTTTGAAAGGAAAAGTTTTGTTTGAATTAATCAAACTTTAGCTAAATTAATTATGATAAAAAATAAATATTTTAGATTAATTTTTTAAAACATTATACAGTAAGTGTCTGTTAATATTAATATTTTTTAATTAAATTTTAAATATATTTATTTATATACTTCAATGTTTTAAAAAAATATTATATGAGTTCTACAATTATTAAAGATAAATAGCCAAAATGAAATAAGAAAGAAAACAAAAACATCAAAATTTAGATGAAAAACACTCCACCGTGGATGGCAGAACGAAAATTATCCCACGTATTATAGGGGTTGACTATAACCATAATTATCTTATATAGGCGTTGACAAATTAATTTTACATAAAGGCACCTTTGACTCAACTTGGAGACATGAAAAATTTGAAAGAAAAGAAACAATTTTTTTTTTTCTTTTTATAAATCAAGTCAAATCTTTTGAACATTGTTCAAGAATCAGATAAAACACATAACAAAAAATTGATAATATATGTGATGCTCTTCTATTGTTTATTTATTAATTTGATGTGCAGTGCTTTTCACAAAATTTGAAGGAAACCCTAATCAACTTTTTGAAACTATTTAATCAAACCTCAAGTTTGATTGGTTCACACACGTAAGTCTCCTTTTAATGCCTTTTAAATCAATGTGAGCTGGACTTATCAAACCTAACAGGCACCGTACTCATCATGGCGAGGAGTAGGCCATGGCTTTTGATGGAGGACTGGAGGTAGTACTACTACTACTACCTGTTTTCAGCTTCAGGTATATATATATATGAAGCACTTCTCCTTGCATGTGTCTGAGAGTTTGCATGCAAACTTCTTTAATTTAAACAGAATTGGCAACCGTACTACTTGTTCTCAGCTAAAGGTTTGAAGCACCTTTCCCTGTCTGATTTTTGTTTTTGGTGCTAGATGAAGCGTGAGATAACCGTCTTCTTTTGCACCTACATCCTCAGCAGACTTGCTCAGATATCCCTCTTGCTAGTTAACCTAATAAATCATGATCAAAGGCATGTTACTCAAAAGCCAAACAAGCGGAGTTTCTTCTCCTCCTTGTTGCAGGAAAGAAAATAGATGTTGCTTTTGTTTTGGTTGACACTTCTAAAATTTACTGGTAGTTGAGTGTTAACTGTGCGGAGGGTAAGGGTTTGAAACCTTACTCTCACAGTATTGTTTACTATAGTGCACAAATTGTTCACTATATATTAAGTACTGGTGTGGGCCCTTTGTGAAAAGAGTTATATTATTCACCCCGGATTACATGATTGGGGGAATTTATTATTATGAGATTGTGATCCCTAATATATTATTTTGGGTGTGTGTAGCAGTTTTTCATTGTCCATATATTAATTCACCCCACATGATAAGTCTCTAGAATTGTTAAGCACCTAAATGATAAACTTTCGTGCATTTTTGTCTTTGATGATAAGTAGGTGTCACTTTTGTAATATATATATATATATAAATCCATAGATATAGTACATAAAAAATAAAAACCTCAAATGAAATCAACTAAGAGCAAAGCGTCAAGAAATGAGGATAAGGCACATTAATAGAAGAGAAAAATTGAAGCTTAAAGGGATCGGCCATCTATAACTGAAACCATCTCCACAGTAATTGTGAATCACATTTAAGAAAAATAATCTTATATTCATCTTACCCAAACTAAGTAGAAGTGAGTTTTTATTATTTTTATTAAATCTTAATTAATCAAACCAACCAAGTTAACGAAACTCATTAAAATTATTGACAATGAACAATTAGTATTATATCAAGTCTTCACGCCTTAATTTAAATCTATATATGAATCTTGATTCCGTTATTAAAATATAAATATGTTATTCATATACTTATTTCCCCTTTAAAGAATAAAGATGCATTTATTCTCACATCATAAAATTGAAGTGAATTACATTTTATAAGATAAATCTCGATTCACGTTATATGATCACGATAATTAGTGTTTTTCATAAGAAATAGAACACATTTAATACTAGTCTTGCATTTATTCAAGCACAACCACACTAATTCAAATGTTTTTTTTCTTCTCTTCACCAACTTGAAACCATTTCCTCTCTGCTTGTTTGAGTGCTCAGGTGCCCAAAATGACAATCTAGACCAATTCCTCCAACCTTTCTTTAATCCTTTTCTCTTCAAAACCAATTCTTGAAGAAATTGCCTGAGTGTAAAAAGAAAGAAAACCATTATTATTAGTCACATAACTAACCATCCATATGACCTTCTTCTTATAGCTTGGTTGTTAAATACTGTAGTAGTGTGCACTACACCAAAGTAGTGCTTTCGGGGCACTTTTATACGGCCGTTTTCCATAAACGCCGGCAATGCAGCACATGTTATGGCGTTTTTTGATCAAAACGCCGGGTAGTTTGCTTCGCGGGCTAAGAAAAACTTGGGCGCGCGAAATTTTTTTTGTCACGCCGTTTATATCTTATAAACGCCGGGAATATTATTGATATAGACGACGTTTATGTATTAAACGCCGGGAGGTTCATTTTCTCGGTAAGTAATAAAAAAGAAAAAAAAATTGTTGGCGGCGTGTAAGTTTATAAACGCCGGGATATATGTTTACAAAATCTCCAGCGTTCTCTCTCTCTCTCTCTCTCTCTCTCTCTCTCTCTCTCTCTCTAAACTCCAAGTGTGTCTGGCGTCCTGGAGAGCATTGGTCCTTGATTATCTCCCTGATCCGTGAGGTTTTGCACCCTGATCGTTGTCTTCCTCGCAAGCATTGGTCCCTGTTGTGCGTTTTTTAGGTATTTTTTGTTTTGTGGGTTCGCATGTTGTAATTTGTTTATCTTTCAGTAATTCGTGCTAAATCCTTGCTAAATCATTGTACTGGCACATTTTCTTTCAGCTCCACAAGGATTGTTTTGATTTGGAGGGGCAGTTGATTGTCAGTTGCGGATCTCCTTAAGAGTCTCAGGTTCTATCCGGTGAGCTTTGGTTTTGGGTATTCATTTTCATTGGAATATTTTGCGTTAGGTTTTTGATGCGATTTTGGTGTGATTTTAAGGAATAAGGAGGATCTCCAGCCAGGACCTATACTTGAGCCGCCCTCCCCCTCATTTGAAAAAAAGATCATTTGATCTCAAGTTCTTCAGGTACTTTATGTACAAACTCATGCATCCAGCTGCTAATTTTTCCTAAGAAATTTATTCTTTTGGCAGATTGATTGTTATATTTATACTAAGAAATTTATCGGATGTTTTGATTGAAACATCAGATAAATTTCTTAGGAAACTATTTTATTGTCAAATTATAGATGAAAGGGGAACAAGTTATATTTTGATGCCTTGATTTCAAATTTTAGAAAGATTAGAAAATTGGACATTTTTATGTAGCAATTGATTTGAATCCATTGTTGTGTCACCTGAAGAGTTGTTGATGATTGGTGAACTCGTGCTCCATTGGTTTATGTATGGTTGAATTTTGAATAGGATTGGGACTAAGAAATGTAATGACTATCTTCTAATGCATTCTGAGACAACAAGCATGTATGACAAAAAGGGTGAGAAAAATCTTTTCTGTTTTAGGGTATAGCATAAAACCTGCTTGGCGTGAGAGCTGAGAAGTTCTGTTGTGTGTTTTTTCTTGACATCATCTAATGCAAGTTTGATGGCCTTCTTTGTGAGATTTCTTTCACTTGTACTAGTAGTTCTTTGCTGTGTTTCCATGGCTATGGCTTAGGTTAAGTGATGTGGATGTTGAAGGGTGATTGCAAGCATGGTCAGCATGGGCTTCCTGGCGTTTGTTGCAGTCAAGCTGGTAAAGCATGGTGGAGGTTATGGATCCGTTTCTCTTGGCATCATGGTTGCTGTGTACTGTAGTAATGGTGCTTGATATCTCTTGGTTTGTACATGACCAATGAGAAGTCATTTAGTAGCTTAGGAGTAGCCAATGGCATGGGTCAGCTTATCTCTGACCAATGCAATGTATGGGAGTGTACTGAAGCCTTTTTGGTTTGGTTTTCTTTTTGACTATAAAGTATTAGCGAGTGCTCTGCACTCATTGGTTGGCTTCATTTGTTTGACTAGTCTTCCCATTTCCTTTACTATTGTTTTCCTCTCTTATCTAAAGGTGTGTTCAATCAGGAATTTTATCAAACACCTGCGACTGGTGGTTTGTGAACTTCCTCCGGCCATCGTTGATCCATCAATCTAGTATCAGAGCCAGGCATGACAACCAATGGTGCTCCGGCGACGACCTTCAACCCTCCAGTTATCCTCTCTCAGCCATCTGTTCCGGTATTCACGGGACAAGAGTATGGCCGGTGGAGTCTTCGGATGAAGACAGTATTCCGTTCCCAGGAGCTATGGGATCTTGTGGAGGAGGGTGTAGGTGAGTCGAAGGATGAAGCGCAGGCGAAGGAAAACAAGAAGCGCGATGCCAAGGCGCTGTGTCTGATCCAACAAGCCGTGGACGGACCAAACTTGGACCGCATTGCGAGAGGCCAAGACAGCAGCATGAAGCGTCGGAGGTTCTAAGGAAGCGATGTCAAAGGCACATCCAAGGTTCTATCAGTAAGAATTCAAGCACTTCGACAAGAGTTTGAGACTCTACAGATGGAGGATTCAGAAGGAATCCAGGAGTACATGTCGCGAGTAATCACCATCGCTAACCAGATGCGAGCTCTCGGGCATAAATTTGGTGAGACGGATGTAGTATCTAAAGTCCTGAGAAGCCTGGCGCCAAAATTTGATTTCGTTCTTTCATTGCAATCGAAGAGTCAAGGAGTCGTCGAGCTCACGCTTGATGATCTCGATGGAGCGTTGCTAGCTCATGAGGTGAGGGTCAATCGCACCTCAGCCAAGCTCGGTGACAAAGCTCTCTTTGTGAAGGGAGGCTCTTCAAACAATAATCTCAACAAGGGGAGCAGCCCTGGAAACTCCTGGGTAGACGGGAGAGGCCGAGGAAGGGGCTACGTTCGCGGGAGAGGAAGAGGCCGAGGAGGTCGTGGACGAAGCTCAGAGAATAGAAGCCAAGTGCAGTGTTTCCATTGCAAAAAATTCGGGCATATAAAAGCAAATTGTTGGGCAAAGGAGAAGCAGCCGGAGAAGGAAGCAAGCATGGTGGCTGAAGAGAAAGAGGTCAGCAATGTCTTCATGGCGAGCAGCTCTCCTGGATTAGCATCATCGTCCGTATGGCTGATCGACAGCGGGTGCTCCAACCACATGACGGGAGATAGAGGCTTGTTTATCAGCTTGGATGAGTCACAAAAGGTGAGTGTTCGGCTTGGTGATGACAAAGAAATGCTGGTACAGGGAGTAGGCACAGTAAGCATCAAGGCTCAGTCGGGTGAGGAAAATCAACTGCAAGGAGTGCAGTTTGTACCAGGTTTGGCCCACAACCTGATAAGCGTAGGCCAATTGATCGCCAAAGGATATTCTGTTATATTTACAAATGATTGCTGCACCATTTCTGATAATTAGTCCAAGCACCATGTGATCACAATTCGAAAATCAAGGAACAACATGTTCCCTGTTGATGTGTCGAGCATAGGAAGATTGAATTTTGCTGTTCTGAGGCAAGGTGATGGTGAACTTTGGCATCTCCGTCTTGGGCATGTGAATTATAGAAGTTTGAAGCTGATGGCACAAAGGAGAATGGTGTATGGCCTACCAAAACTGAATCCCAAGACGCAGTGTGAATACTGTGTTGTATCAAAGCAAACAAGAAGCAGTTTTCCCAGTGGGGGAGTGTCCCGAAGAGCAAATTCAGTTCTCAAACTAGTGCACATGGATCTCTGTGGACCCATGAGCGAGTCTTCTCTGGGAGGTAACAAATATTTTTTCCTTCTTATTGATGACTTCAGCAGGTATTGCTGGGTGTATCTACTCAAAAGCAAAGGTAAGGCCTTTCAGTCCTTCCTGAATTATCAAGCAATGGTGGAGAGGGAGACCGGTGAGAAGCTAAGAGCTGTTAGGAGCGACCGAGGAGGGGAATTCACCTCTCTGGAGTTTCAAAAGTATTGCAGTGCTCAAGGAATTAAACGGGAGTTCACTGCTCCATACTCTCCGCAGCAAAATGGAGTCGTGGAGAGGAAAAACAGGACTGTGGTGGAAATGGTTCGAAGCATGCTCAAATGTGGCAATCTACCTCGCAGTTTTTGGGGTGAAGCTGTCTCGACCTCGGTTTATTTGATCAATAGATCTCCTACACAGGCTCTACATGACATGACTCCCTATGAGGCTTGGCATGGTGTCAAGCCTGCTGTTCATCATCTAAGAGTCTTTGGGTGCATTGCTTTTGTACTCATTGCGTCTCATAAGCTAAAAAAACTTGATGAGAAATCTGAGAAGTGTATCCTTGTTGGTTATTCAACCCACTCAAAAGCTTACAGGCTGTATAATCCAATTACATGCAGGATTATAGAAAGCAGGGATGTTGCTTTCCACGAAAATTCTCGCTGGAACTGGGAGGTGCCTCACATTGATGCAACTGAAGTGGAGGTTGAGCCTATGGCTGAAGACCCTGCAGTCAATATACCTGAAAGCACCAAGGTAGAAGGAGATGACAATATACGACTATCTAGTCCCTGTCCAATTAGAATGTCAACCGATCATCAAGTTGCACCTACTGATGGGTCGCCTCCAAGGAGAACAAAGCTACTGACAGATGTATACAATGCTTGCACTTTTGCTTTGCATGTAGGTGACCCAGCCAATTACAAGGAAGCAGTGAAGAGCAAACAGTGGCAGGAGGCTATGAATTCTGAGATGGAGTCAATTAAAGCCAATGATACTTGGGTCTTATGTGAATTGCCGGTCGGGAAGAATGTCGTAGGCCTGAAGTGGGTATACAAGACCAAATTCGATGCAAATGGAAAGATAGTGAAGCATAAAGGCAGAATTGTGGCCAAGGGGTATTCTCAACAGCATGGCATCGACTATGGTGAGGTGTTTTCTCCGGTGGCCCGCTTAGAAACAGTGAGATTGCTGCTGGCTCAAGCAGCACATTCTGGATGGGTGGTATATCATCTTGTTGTTAAGTCTGCGTTTTTAAATGGTGAGATCCAAGAGGAGGTCTTCGTTGCACAACCGGAAGGGTATGCTGTCAAAGGACAAGAGCAACTGGTGTGCAGACTAAACAAGGCCTTATATGGGTTGAAACAAGCACCAAGGGCCTGGTACTCCAAGATTGATCAGTATTTCAGATTGCATGGCCTATGCAGAAGCGAAATTGAACATACATTATATCGAAAGGAGAATGGGTCAGGTGAGGTGTTGCTGATTAGTCTATATGTCGATGACATTGTCTATACTGGTACCTCAGTTACACTGCTTGAAGAGTTCAAGAAAGAAATGATGGTGGCATTCAGTATGACTGATCTGGGAGTGATGAATTTCTTTCTTGGTATAGAGGTAAAACAGAACTCAAAGGGGATCTTTATTACACAGAGCAAATATATTGAAGATCTGTTGAGCACTCTAAACATGCAGCAGTGCAAACATGTGTCAACACCAATGGCTTTAAATGAGAAGCTGCAAGAAGATTCAAGTGATGAGTGTTATGATCCCTGGGTGTTCAGAAGCATTATCGGAAGATTACTCTATGTCACACACACGCGACCTGATATTTGTTTCTCGGTGAATTTCTTGTCTCGATTTATGACTCAGCCCCGGAGGAATCATCTCTGTGCTGCCAAGCGAGTGGTGAGGTATCTCGCAGGCACTAGAGGACTTGGCTTGTGGTATGCTCATGGAGATGATGGAAAATTGAATGCCTTCTCAGACAGTGATTGGGGGGGCTCCGTGATGGATCGCAAGAGCACTTCCGGGCTGTTTGTTCAGATGGGAAGAAGTGCAATATCATGGAGTTCTAAGAAGCAGGAAATCGTGGCATTGTCGACGACCGAGGCTGAATATGTTGCCGCTACTGCTGCAGCATGTCAGGTTGTGTGGCTGAGAAGAATTCTACAAGATTGCAATTGTAAGATCACAGAACCAAATATACTCTGGGTAGACAATCAGTCCGCAATTGCTGTTGCGAAAAATCCTACTCATCATGGTCGGACTAAGCACATCGATGTTCGTTATCATTTTATTCGTAGCATAGTCGCTGAGGGAATCATTACTCTACATCATTGCTCCACGGAGGATCAGCTCGCTGACATTTTCACAAAACCATTGTCAGTTGAGAAGCATGTGTTCATGCGAAGACAATTAGGGCTCTGCATGCTTCAATCAAGCGGGGATGTTGAAGGGTGATTGCAAGCATGGTCAGCATGGGCTTCCTGGCGTTTGTTGCAGTCAAGCTGGTAAAGCATGGTGGAGGTTATGGATCCGTTTCTCTTGGCATCATGGTTGCTGTGTACTGTAGTAATGGTGCTTGATATCTCTTGGTTTGTACATGACCAATGAGAAGTCATTTAGTAGCTTAGGAATAGCCAATGGCATGGGTCAGCTTATCTCTGACCAATGGAATGTATGGGAGTGTACTGAAGCCTTTTTGGTTTGGTTTTCTTTTTGACTATAAAGTATTAGCGAGTGCTCTGCACTCATTGGTTGGCTTCATTTGTTTGACTAGTCTTCCCATTTCCTTTACTATTGTTTTCCTCTCTTATCTAAAGGTGGGTTCAATCAGGCATTTTATCAAACACCTGCGACTGGTGGTTTGTGAACTTCCTCCGGCCATCGTTGATCCATCAGTGGATGTATGAAATAAAGAACTAATGAATACCCAGGGATGCAAGATTTCAAGTAAACTAGATGATGTTGGATATATTCCATAGTAGCTATGAATGGCGATGCTAATGTGAGCAAATGATTGTAAATTTTCCCATTCAAGTACAGCCTCTTCGTCATAGTTGATGGCATGGGTCGGAGGTTTTAGACCATAGCTTTGCCAAGCAATGCTTGTCAATGCATTCAGAGATGAGTTTGGTATTGAACAAGGTGAGAAGTCTAGAAAATACAGAACCTGAAAATGAATTGCCATCCAACTTAACATGTTCTACTGAGGCCAAGCCATGCATGCTGCTTAATTTCAATAAAAAAAAGGAAAGAATCAAGAACAAACAAAAGATTAAAACTCATGATTTCATGGATTCCACATGTAGGATGTCTTTCTGGTTTCATGGCAAAATAGATCAACCTGAATTAACTGACAGAATAATTTGCAAACAAGTGCCAACATAGCAAGAAAACAAACCTGCGTAGCTGAGCAGTTTAACCGCTTCAACTATCTATGCCATGCCTCTATTATTCTCCATGCAGTTAGCTTGTCCATTCCCAACCATCAGACTAGCTCTAGAAAAAAAGAAGATTAGTACCATTCCCTGAAATTGGAGGTAGTTAGCATTAGATAATTTTCAATAAAAACTGTATGTACAGTTTCTGATTGATATGTAGCGTACTGAAACGGTTTCTTGGTCATTGAATACACTGATAGCTAGTATCCATTGTTGTTGGGCTTCATCCAAATCTGAAGAACTTGTAGAGACGCACGTGGTTTATAGAACTTTTAATTATTAACTGTTTCTAATATTGTGAGATGCTTGAGTTGATAATGAGTAAAGGGATTCAAATTCTTTAATTTTTTGTTTCATTGCTAATTCTTCTTTTGGTCTTGCTTCTAATCTTAGCAAGTGTACGTTTTGTTTTGCTATGTGGAGAAATTAGTACTGTGATACAATACAAAAAAAAAAAAAAAATTTAGATTTATATTTGAGTGCTTAGTTTTATATTAATAATTTAATAAAAATATAAGTCTTGTGTTTATGAATAATATCCATTATCATTCTTTGTTGATGGTTGAAAAATATAATAATAATAATTATTTTTAATTTATATGAACATTAATGAGGTAGATATTTGGCGAAGTTGTTATTATTTTGAAATAAAAAAATTTATGTTAAAAATTCAAGTAAGAACTGATGTAACATGATATGTTAACATACAAGATATTTTACAAATATATATGCTATAAAGTTAAAAAATATAAATTCATGTGCTACGTCATTGTAATAAACAATTTTTTTTTTCTAAAATACAAGGATAGTATTGGATATTTGAAATACATTCAAACACAAAGGAGATATATGTATATATATATATAATGAGAAAGCTTCAAAATTAAGCAAGCAATCAAGAAATAATTAAAAGCTATTATAAGTGAGATAAATCAAGATTATAATACTGGTTCTCTTACAAGTTACAAGAAGCCAAATCGGATAATCCCACTTAAAGGCATTTATTTGTAACTGATATTATTTTTAATTTTATTTATTTTTTTTAAGTAACTAATGTAAAAAACCTTGAGATCAAATCCCACTTTCAAGAATTGCTTCTTGTATACTTGGTACAAGCTTGGTATTAAACATGAATTTTCTTGTGTTGTCTTGTTTAACTGTAATCATCATCATTTTTTTTAATAGTTTTTTGTGGATGTAAAAGAGATTAATTCTTACAAATCCAATTGAATCCATTAATCTGAAAGCAAAGAAGTGATTAGTTCATCACTTCACCCCCAAATTTTGTGATATCTTTAAGTGATTTGCTTGGCTTAGTCTAGGTTTGATTATATTTTATTGTGATATTTTTTATGGGTTTTCTTGTCACTAGATATTTGATTGTGCAATGTAGGTGGTGATTTAGGGTTTAAGTGACTCTAATTAGATTTTATTTGCCGATGAAAGGCAGTTAATTCCCCACTTTGTTGGTTTAATTGGACCTACCTAATAGTAGATTTGGAATTTCGTTTTCTTTTCCTTTTGATGTTGGTCTTGTTCTTTAAATTTGTAGCATTTTTTTAGTTTCATTTTGGCATGGAGGGTTGATTGGATATGTTTTTGGTTAAAATACCAATTAAAGTTGACATATATGTTATCAATTGAATAGTTTCAATTTAGTTTAAAACCTTATATTTCTTAATAGTGCTAAATTTAAATTAGTTTTATAGTATGCATTGTATGGGACATACACATACATAACATTAATTGCAAGGTAGGATTTGTCTTTTATAATAATCAATATTTGTAATTATCCAATTATTATTTTTTATATATTAAGCAGAAATGAATAAGAGTTGGATGCATAAGTCAAGGTTGAGCCAAGAATATGAACATGGAGTTGAAGAATTTCTTAAGTTTGCATTTGATAATGCAAGCCAAGATGGTATGATTGTATGCCCTTGTGTAAAGTGCGTAAATATTCATTGGCGAACCCGTGAAGTAGTGCTTGAACATTTAATATGTGATGGAATTCTACAAGGATATACATGTTGGTTTTTCCATGGAGAACATGTTCCATCACCCATGCTAATATAACAACCACTTTCACATCAACATCAAGTTTAAATTCTCGTAACATAACCCCTCAAGTCGGGAAAGATGGCATGGATGAATTGTTAAGGGAAGCTTTTAATATGCATCAAGTTGATCAAGAGACTTTGGATCCTAATATACGTGACATTGATGTTGATGTGAATGTCGGGGATGGAACCTACAGGGGGGTAGATGAAGAACAACCTTCAGATGACGCTGCAAAGTTTTACAAGTTGTTGACAGAAATGAATGAAAACCTTTATGAGGGTTCAAAGCATTCAAGATTGTACTTCTGCATTCGCCTGTTTCATCTGAAATGCATATGTGGGATGACTGGAAAAGGGCTCGATCTGTTGATTGAATTTCTACAAGAACTTTTTCCCTTAGCTACTATTCCTAGAAGTAGTCATGAGTCGAAGAAAGTCATCAAGGATTTGGGTCTTGGGTATGAAAAAATTCATAGTTGCCCTAATGACTGCATGCTATATTGGGAGCATAACAAACATCAACAATCTTGTCATGTGTGCGGGTGTTCTCGCTGGGTGTCGAATGATCCCAAACATCCTTCGGATGATGATGGTGATATCGTTCATAAGAGACCCGCAAAGGTTTTACGGTATTTTCCTTTAATACCACGATTGCAAAGGATTTTCATGTCTTCGAAGACTGCAGTTGATATGGTTTGGCATGCTACCGGTCGAACAAATGATGGCTGTTTGAGACACCCTGCCGATGCTGAGGCATGGAAATCATTTGATGCAAGATATCCAGATTTTGCCTCAGAACCACGAAATGTTAGGCATGGAAATCATTTGATGCTTAGGCTTGGGCTTTCTTTAAATGGATTTAACCCATTCAAGATTTTAAGTACATCTTATAGCACTTGGCCAGTAGTTTTGATTCCCTATAATTTGCCGCCATGGATTGGGATGAAGCAACCTTCTTTCATCTTATCAATGATTATTCCAGGCGACAAATGTCCTAGAAATGATATCGACATCTACTTGCAACCTCTCATTAAAGAGTTAAAGAAATTGTGGGTTGGTGTTCAGACATTTGATGCATCAATGAAAAGGAATTTTCAGTTGAGGGCTGCTTTATTATGGACTATTAACGATTTTCCAGCTTACACAAATTTATCAGGTTGGAGTACCAAAGGAAAATATGCATGTCCTTGTTGTGCGGCACAAACTTCTTCAAGATGGTTATCTAATGGGAGAAAGTTTTGTTTCATGGCACATCGACGGTGGTTACAAATTGATCATCCATTCCGATTACAGAAACATATGTTTGATGGCACAGTTGAGATGCGTGGAGCTCCTTCAGCAATTTCTGGATCAAATACTTTGTTACTGTTAAAAGATTTGCAATTTACATATGGGAAAGGGACGAAATGTAATTTGAAGAAATCCAAATCTACTTCTACATCAGTGAAAAGACAACATCAAGCGTCCAATGTCACCGTAGACAATGATGAAGATGGGATAGAGGAAGATGAATCACATGCGGCAATACTATGGAAGAAGCGATCCATTTTCTTTGAATTACCTTATTGGGAGTATAATCTTTTGCGCCACAATCTCGACGTCATGCACATCGAGAAAAATATTTGTGAAAATATTGTTGGAACAATTCTTAATGTGGATGGGAAATCAAAAGACAATTTAAAAAGTAGACTAGATTTGGTGGAATTGGGCATTCGTCGAGAGCTTCATCCCGAATATCTTTCCAATGGAAATACAAGACTACCACCGGCATCCTTTTCCATGTCCAATGATGAAAAAGATTTCTTTTGTCTTGTATTAAGGAATATAAAAGTTCTAGATGCATACTCTTCAAATGTTTCCAAAGCGGTGAATGAGAAAGAACGAAAACTTCAAGGGTTAAAATCTCATGACTATCATATATTACTACATGATTTGCTCCCAATTGCTTTGCGCTCATCCATGTCAAAACAAGTGACTCTTGCCATTATAGAACTTTCAAATATATTCAAAATCCTTTGTGGTAAAGTACTTAAGGTGGAAGACATTGACAAGCTTCAAGATCGAGTTGCAATAGCTTTATGCAACTTGGAAAAGATTTTCCCACCTTCATTCTTCACTATAATGGTGCACTTGGTTATACATCTTCCATTGGAGGCTAAGCTTGGCGGTCCCGTTTATTATCGATGGATGTATCCAATCGAACGGTATTAGTTTCCTCGTTCAATAATTTTTATAATATCTTATCAAGAAAAATTTGGAGGCTTAATATTTTTAGCTTATTGTTGTAGGTTTTTGCTCAAATTAAAAAATTATGTCCAAAATAAGAGATTTCCTGAAGGGTCTATTGCAGAAGGATATTTGGCAGAAGAATGTGTAACTTTTTGTTCAAGGTATTTGGTTGATGTTGAAACTGTATTTGATAAACCTGCAAGAAATCTAAGACAAGTTCATGATGAGAGTATTGCAAGTTGTTATCTATTCCAAAGTGGTGGAGAGCCAATAGGGAAAATTGATGTGGTGGAGTTGGATGATAGATCATGGGCACAAGCACATCGTTATTTGCTATTACATCATGAAGCTATTGAACCATTACAGGAGTAAGCCAAACATTTTTTGTTTTTTTATTTGGTGATGGAATTGTGCGTTCACATGCTATAATATCCTTACTTGCAGTGAGTATAAAAACATATTGAGATATCAAATGTGTGGTCGACGTTCAATCGCACGGGATGTTGATAGGGAATTTAATGAAACTTTCCATGAATGGTTAGGGCAAAATGTAAGCAATTCGAAACCTTTTATGTATATCAATTCCCCATTAATATTTGTACATTCAAATAGATATGTTTAATTACATACATGTAATTTGGGCAGATTTCTAATCGTAGTGAGGTGATTGAAGACGTTAAATTCCTTTCAAAAGGTCCAAACAGAATTATAAAAAGGTATAAAGGGCTCATCATTAATGGATATCGATTTCATACAAAATCTCAGGAAAGATGTAGGAGAACACAAAATTCTGGAGTTCTTGTTACTTCTTCCACGATGAGCTATGCCAGTGCGCGGGATGCTACTCCATTAGAAGGAAATGTCGACTATTATGGTATATTGACTGATATAATTGAGTTGGATTATTTCAACAAGTTCAAGGTTATGCTATTTCGATGTGATTGGGCTGATGTGACCAATAGTAGGGGAATCAAGAATGATAAATATGGGTTCACAATGGTTAATTTTTCTCGCACAATTCACACGGGCGAACACATTCTCGATGAGCCATATGTGCTTTCATCTCAAGTGAAGCAAGTTTTTTATTCTGAAGACCCAAAATAACTTGGTTGGTTCATTGTGATACGCAATCAACCGAGAGAGGTGTACAACATGGGTGATGAAATTGCAAATCTTGGACCTACAACTGAATGTTTTCCTTCTATTGATGAGGGTATTTTCAGTGCACATGATGCCGGCCATTGGGCTCGTTAGGATGGTGACGATGACATTTATGAATGTTGACACTCTCCACTCAGTTTTGAGTTATAGATATTTTCAGTTTTGACTGTTGACACTCGCCAACATCAACTATATTAATAGTTATGGGATAAAAGTTTATGATTACATATTGGCAGAACATGAGGAAATCTCTTTTCTCTATATTTGAATGCAGGACTAACCTTCATCACTTCGGTAGGACATCTGTTGTTTACAGTATTCTTTTACTGCTGCTACGTGATTCCACCAATTTTAAAATCATGTGCCAGGATCAAGGATTGGTAATCAACTAATGTTCTCCTGAAATGATCTTTTTATATATATTTATGTTGATATGACAAGATAAAAGACATGGCTTTACTTCAAGAATTTTCTATCAATGTAAAATATATCATATTGTTCACTATTCATGTTGCATATTCGATATGTTAACTTGATTGATTATCTCATTTAGTGCTTTCATTGTTCTTCTGTCAATATCATATTTTCACTGTTCTGCTTAGCATGTAGCCTAGAGATTGTATGTTAGTCTCTTTATAGTCTAGTTTGGTATGTTCTACTATTATCTAAAAAAAAGGCATGCACTGAGGATTTTTTAATCCTCAGTATAATCAGGCTTTGAAGGATTTTTTAATAGAAACTATCTGATATTTTCCAGGTTACTTTGACCTCTTTACATGTACATGGCTTTGCATCCAGTGAGTATGATCAGGCTTTGAAGGATTTTTTAATCAAAGTAAGTGAATTTTCTCCCAGGATAAGCTTTTCCATTGTTTTGAATGTCACTTTGATATTAGTTAGCCATTGAAGTTTCTGTCATTAAATTGGAGCTAGATCTGCTTTTATTATTTGCTAGATCTGCTTCTGTTTTGGTTATCTGTTGATGATAAATCAATCTGTTTGATGGCTTTGATTATTTTGATGCCACAGAGTGATGATTGTGGTAGAACTATCAATAGATCTTGTTTGGTAAAAATTGATTTTGATGTACATTGTTTAGTAAATCACAAGTTTGATGTTTGAATAGATTTAAGAATGATGATACCTTCGCTCTAAGTCATTTAGCTTGGTATTTATTGTGCTCAATCACAGATGAAGTTGGATTCTGTAGGTGTTAATTCATTTCCCTTTTATTTTAATGATCAGAGCTTGTTGGTTTAGTGTTCTATTTTTATTTTTTGTAGTTTTAGGTTCAGTGGAAATGTTGTGTTTCTTTGGATGGATTTTGAATTCTTTTGCAAATTGTTGTTATTTTCTCATGTTCAGATTACTTAATAGTTTTGATGAATTGCTTCAGTATAAATGTTGCTAAAATAATCATGTGAGAGTATGCATAAATATGTAACTTTTTTTTTTTCATTTCCTTATAGTAGTACCAGACCTCTTTGATTTGTTATAGAATTTTTTTCTCCTCTTGTAAGCAAGAAATTGATTTATCCTGCTATCATTCAATTTCTCCTTGATTTAACTTTAAGATCTCTACATCTGATTAATATAATTGGGCAAGAATTGATTTTTGATGGTGTTAAGTTGGCAGTTTAGGTTTTTCTGGATGCAGTATATTTTTTTGTGTAATGAACTAAAATACATTGTTTTATATCTAGCAATGGCTTTTTCGGACATAGTAGTGTTACAAGCAAACATGTGTCAGCTCATATCCTGTGCAAAAAAGTCTCTGGGAGGATTGAATAACTAAATACTGTGATTAGGAATAGTAGTTTATGTATTCGATCATATTTGGTTCTATGTCCACACAAAAATTAGACTGCTAGCAATTCAACTAATGTGAGTTTATGAAACAATTTGTATTGTGAAAGCACGACAGAGTAATGAGAGATGCAGTGAGATGTTTAGGTATTGATGCCTGACATATTTAGTGTGTGTTTACCCATAACTTGATTTACTTTGTTGATGAAATGAAATCAAAGTGCTCGCAAGAGCAAATGGACAACTGCTATCCAGTGGTATGCCGTAAAATGACTCATGATAATCATGTAACTTAGATGTATAGTCCAATGTAATCTTTTATCATGCTTATATCTGCTGCTGCTGCTCATACTAAACTGCCCTCTTAATCTCCAGTAATTTATTAATATCTACTTTTAACTGCATTTATGTTTAATTTTTTATATATCAATTTCTAAGAGCACACATTCTAAGATCTGTTGATTGAACTCCCATCCTCTGAGTGTATATAAATATATAGGTTACAATAACAGACCTATGAAAAAATGATGGTAAGAAAATTAATTTAACTTAGGAATTGAATTGATGAAGTACATACTTCATGTTAATTTAATCATTTTGTGTATATTATACAGACCATTTAACAAGAATGACAAAATGATGGTAAGAAAATTAATTTTCTAAAGATGACCATGTGGCCTTTTGGTTCAGCAGATTGTCACATCAGGACAAGAAAAACCAGCATATTGAACTTACCAAAAAAGGCTTCTCTTGATATTAAAATTTGTTAACAATATGCTAAAAGCTTTACTATACACCAATGTTGCTAAAAGTGGTTAATATATGGAAAGTGAATGAACAAAAGCTATCTGACAAAAACTTAAACCTTTCATCATGTATCTTATTTGTTCCCTCTAGATGTATTTTCAATGTTTTGCTGAGTATCCTTTGGGCTGTCCTAGAAGAAATTTAGCGAAACCATAATGAAGACAAAATCATTAAAAACTAGTGTTCTTCACAAAATTTTTCACCAATTTGAATAAAGAAATTGCTTATATTCTCCATCTTATCATGCTATAATTGTTTTTAATGTTCATTGTTTAACCGAGTAACAACATTGATAGTCAATTTTTTCCTTTATGTATTGTTCTTGAAGTATACACTTTGTTATTTTGCATGCTAATAGCAATGCATAGTCAGAGAGAGTGGAGACCACCAATTTGATATTCATTTCTATCTCCATTATATTTTAAATTGCAAGCAGGAATTAGGTTAAATTCATATGAAGCCTCTAGAGCTTACACTATCTTAGGTTCCATTTTCCCAAGAATAATATTAAACACATACATTAAATAAAACAACCAGCATATACAGCAAGTCACTATTGCTTTAACGATGTAGTATTTATCTTTGATGTGTATAAATGTACAGAAGTAGTAGATGACCATTTACCTGCACTTGTATCAGATTGTATTGATGGACCTGCACTTCTATCAACGTTTAACTGTATCATTTTTTCCTTTTTTTGTAGACAAAGAAAAACATGCGGAGAGCAAAGTTGAAGGGTATCAAGATGGTCCAATCTGACCATACTGCAAAAAATGCAAGTGGATGTGTTGCTGGTGCTACAAAATCTGCTCCATCACCTGACATTACTCCACATAGCTCGATTCCATCAGTCAATGTTGATTCTACAAGGTCTGCTCCATTACCTGACGTTACTCCACATAGCTCAACTCCATCTTCATCGGATGATTCAAACCTTAATGATGAAAATGGAACCAATAACACATGCACAAGATTAGATAATCTCCACCCAATAAATGAAGACAGTGATTTAAATATAGGTAATTCATGGTCTTCAACTGCAATTAAAATTCACTGTATTTGGATTTTTTACTTATAACTTATGATATGTATATATATTATTATAGTTGATAATGAAGGACAACAAAGAAAAAGAGGTCGAACTACTATAAAAGAGTTATGGACATTACCTCCTCAAGAAAGGATTTTAGTGAGTTCCAATCAATTAGGACAACCAATTGGACCCGAAGCACAATTATTGGCTGCATTTCTAGGTATGCTTGCTCGATCGGGTCAACATATTGGCCTCCAATATGAGAGTTGGCATAAAGTACCAAAGACATTGAACGATGAACTATTTAAATTTATTGAGGTAAATTCACTTAACTGAATTCTTCAAATGTATATTATACTTATAAATATGCAAGCATCTTTTTGTACTAATCCAAATGGTTTATAATGTTTTCATATAGTTATGATTTTCTCTTGAAATTTCAAGAGAGTATGTGCTCAAATCTTTGGGGAAGAAATGGAGGGATTATAAGCATGATTTGAAAACAAAACATTTCAAGTGAGAACAAGGTCTACAGGCAAACAAGGACAAACATCCAAGTGCTACTATTCGATGGCAATGGGAACAATTAGTTGACTTTTGGTATTCAAAAAAAGGAGAGGTTCGAGTAAATATTTTGCTTATTTCAATGAAAGTATCTTATCTTTGTTATTTATAATTTAAAATGCATGTCGTATGTAGGATTCAGAAAAACTTGGGGTTGCTAGTAGAAAGCAACAAAAATATACACACACTTGTGGATAAAAGAGTTTTGCGAGAAAGCAAAAAGAAATTGTATGTAACTATAAACTTTTTATGTTTGTCATTCAAACTAATTTTGTGTTAAATTTTTTATAGGAGGTTAGCACAGGAAGAAAAGTAGGTCGCATAGAACTTTTTAAAGCAACCCATACGAAGAAGGATGGGTCTCACATGAATGCGGAAACCTAAAAAATTATGGTAATTATACCTATGTTTTTAGTGTTCTTTAATCAGTTTACAATTTGTTTTAAAGCATATTATTTTTTTAAAAAATTGTTTGTTGATATAGGAGTCGGCAAATGAGAAGATAGTTGGATGCCAAACAATAGATGAGGATATGCAAATGGTTGAGAGTGAAATTTTAACACAAGTTATTGGAAAAGAACGATGTGGCCGAGTGAGAGGCGTTGGGTTAGGTCCAACACCTAAAAACTATTATGGAGGCTTGACAACCCGAAAGTCTACCGACTCAAACATTCAATCAAGTGAACTTGTTGACAGACTTCATCAAATGGAACAAGAAATGCAAAAAATGAAAGACGAGCGTATGCAAGAACGAGCTCAAGTAGAACAACAAAATACTCAATACAATGCTCTACTTACCTTTCTACAAAATCAGTTTCCTGGTGTTTCTATTCTCGGAATTAACAATACTGGTTCATCCTCACAGTCGCAGGTATTTTAACATTGCACGAATTATTATGGTTATGCCTAGCTAGGTCCATCTACTAATGATTTTATTTTATTTGCAGGATAACCCTTCTGCAGATTCTTAAGTAATGGTGTTGGTGATGCTTGGAGGTCTGTAGTCATTTATATATGTGTTATGCAATGACTTTATGTGGAACAAGAAAAAGAATAATAGACATTGATATTAGTTAATTTGGTGTTCATGAAACTTATTGTCTTATGATTGGAATCTCTAAAATGTGACTTGTTGTTGGAATTAATGTGGATTAATATTAGAAATCATCAACTATTGTATATGGTTAATGGTTTGTGTGTAAATAGGTATATATGTGAGTGTTATAATACCAATGTTTATTCCAGGTATTTCAGTGGAATCAATACAAAATGCCCAGGAAAAAAATGTGAATTACTGCAAAAATCATAAAATTCTGGTATAATTGTTCGCGGTGTTTCTATAATAAACACCTCTAATGAAAAAAAAAATCACAGAATTCAGAAATCTCGCGGCGCTTTCAAATATTATCGTCGGGATAACACTGATAGGTGAGCGGCGTTTTACTATATAGACGCCGCTGTGTGAGCTAACAATTGCCGGCGTTTATATTTATAAACGCAGGGAAAATCTCTGTTGATGTTGAGATCGTTGCCACAATACTATCGGCGCTTATTGGTATAAACGCCGCTACTATGGCGGCGATTTAAATGTTAAACGCTGGTAAGATCCGGACGAATGTATCACCAGCATTTTGGCCGGCGTTTTGTAAAAGCGCCGGTAGTGTAGTTAGCGGCGCTTATAAACGCCGATAAATTAAAAAATAAACGCCGCAAAAAGTCTACTTTGGTGTAGTGGTGATATCTCAGCATGGACCCCACTCCTTGATTATATCCTAGCTGTTGATACGAACTTTTTTCAATCAGAGCCATTGATTTTTAAGATTTTTAAAACCCGTCTTATCTTTAGTAGTTACCAAAAAAAAAAAAATCACGATTTAATTGTATCTCCACCGCCCACGATCTCCTATTCTTATAAAAAAAAAGGAACTTCCACTCTTCCTATCTTTTCCTTCTTGGTGGTGACATCGGCAAGGACGAGTGGATCTTCTTATCGAGATTTGTTTTGCTTCTACTTTCAAGGTAAGATCTTCGAACGTTGTGCAGATTTTTAGTTTCTTATTTTTCTTGATGCTTGTTGGCTCTGTGAGAGTTCTTCCTTTCTGAAACCCTAAAATTGTTCCTATTTTTTTTTATTTATTCACCTTTAAACCTTAGATTTATCCCTTGAGTTTTTAGGGTTTGTTCCTAATTTGTAGTTTGAAGGGAATTTGTTTCTCTTTGATGTGTGCACCAAAGCATACTCTTAAGATCTTTGACTATGATGTTTTTATGGATTTAATCACATCTCAAGTATGAAGTTTTGCATGATATGTGTATAGTTGATTGAGATACAATCTTTCGCCATGAGAAAAGAATTATTAGCTGATTTAATTTGATAACTTTCAGATTTTCATTTTTGATAATGGGAGAAATCTCTCTCCGATTTTAGGAATCTTAGAGGTAGAATTTAGAGGAGAGTAAAATATAAAATTTGTAGTTTTGATGTTACCTAAATACCTGCAAAATTTCAGAATTTTTACACAAGTATCCTGTAAATTATAAGTTTTAGATGCAGGTGACGCGGACAGGATTTCTGTGCTGTCCTTGAACATATTTTGATTAATTTCACGGTTTTAAGTTCTGATTTAGATTTTAATTTATATAAGAAAGTTATAGAGGATGATTTTATCTTTGACGCTGAAAATTTCAGAATTTTTAGCCATGTAAATTATGAGATATGATCATATTTCTATAGGTGTGCTTAATAATATTTCTGCAGAAAATATAAAGATTTCTTAGACAATTTGATGGTCTTGTACATGGAATTTGGAGAAGAGTAATATTACAAAGTTATATAGTTTGATGTTTTCTAGATACCTGTAAAAATTTAGATTCTTTGGATGATTAGTTTAAAAGCTATAGCATTATTAGTGTAGTTGTGCCCAATGATATTACTGTGCAGAATCTGAAGTTGGTTTGGTGTTTCTCATGGTCTTAGATGTTGTATATGGTAAACTATAAAATAAGAAAGTGATGCATTACTGAGTTATCTGATTGCATGTAAAATATTATTGCTTTTGAAGTTTTATATTGAGAGATATTCATATTTGAAAGGGATATGTCTGAATTACAAGCCTGCAGAAATAGTTGGAGATTCAATTGAATGTTATAAATTATGTAGTACTCTAAGTTGTGTGAATTTCGGATGTGTCATAGTGTTTGGTGTCTATTTTTCCCAATATTTTGAAATTTGTGATTTGGAAAAATGTATGTGAAGTTATGTGGGTTTTAGTACTCATTGATCATGTTGGAATTATTGATATGGGCTTTTAGAGTGGGTAATTGCTATTGTACCCTCGCAATAATCAATATTTGGGAGTGTAGAATAATAGTTTGAACTTTTTTCATTTGTACCCTTCTAAAAATCTTTTTTTAATACTATTTCTTGTTAGCCTTGATTTTGTTATTGAAAGCTAATAGGATCTCTTCCCAAATATAGGACATGCCAAAGGTGTAAGGTTTTGGAGTATTTTTATATATTTGAAAATTCTAGTTTTGTGAACTTTTTGGAATTTTTGAGAAAAATTCTGATTATTTTGATTTATATTTTGAATTATTTATTTATTATTATTTTCGGAATTACTTTAAATTATTTGAAACTTCGAGTTAGTGATATTTTATTTTAAATTAGAATTATCTGAAAGGTTTGAATATCTATTTAAATTCAAATTATTTAATTTCTAAAGTTTTAGACAACTTATCTAAATATGTATTATTTTAATTCTGAATTTCAGATATCTTTTAGTTAATTTCTAATTAATTATTATTAATATTTTTAAAATTATCTGTTCATGTTTCAATTAAAATAACTGGTTTATTTTGATATGATAAAAATGGGATTATGTGACTGCAAATTACTTGCATTTTGCCCAATATGAATTTTGATAATTTATTGTTTTGTGAACATGAAATATTTTGACACAGTACTCGTAGTCCCCAGACTAACTTTGCAATAACCCTGTCACTGGGGGTTAAACACTGACCATGTCGACATGTACTCTGATATAGAAACTATAGTTTCCCACCGATTTATGTCGGTGAAGAATAACGGCCTTTGATAATTCTGGCTCGAGTCACCGAGGGTAAAAATATGACTTCTGATAATTCTGGCTCGGGTCACCGAGGGTAAATATATGAATTTTGTTATTTTGTTTTGGCAGTAGTTGTTTGGGGGACCTATATGCTTGGTTTTGACATCTGTGTTTATTTGAAATAAATTTGATTTCTGATTTTGATTTTGATAATTTATGATTTTTGTAAATGATCCCTATATTTTTTAGTGGGTGTTTACTGGGTTGTTAAGCTCATAATCTTGTTGATTTTTTTTTCAGATCAGGAGTAAATAATATGACAGACATCTTAGTGAGCTGGCGAGAGATTGTGATCTTGATCATTTCTATATTTTGAGTTGTCTTTCTATCCTTGTGAGTATTTGTTCTATTTATAGAACACCAGCTTGTATTTGAAGTTGGAATTTTGAACCTTGTGAATTTCTGTTTTTGACTTTTGATAGTACATCTTTGTTAGCTTATATGTTCTGCTTTAGATCAGTTTTTGAGGTCTTGTATGTTTACTTGGTTTCGGCCTTGTAGGTGTACGGCCGTTTGTTAGTGTCCCGGGTCCATTGAGCCGAGTTTAGGGCGTGACAAATCCACTTACAAACCCTAGTTTATACTAAAATGTCAGTTCTAGACAAATATAATTTGAATGCCTGAAATATATTAATATTAAGAGGATTATATTAAGTATGTTTATGGTGTATATCAAATATGTCAAATATATGTATTTTGAATATTTCATATTAATATATACCCAAATTTTGTTAAATTTTTGAAATTGCATTTTGATATAACCTTAGATAAACCCAAGCAACATTGGTTTAATATAATTTCTAAAATGGTTTGGAGAAATTGATTTGAATTAAAGTACTAAAGAATATTGATATTTTCTTAATTTGTGGTTACAATAAATCATTTATATATATATATATATTAAGTAAAGCTGATAAATCACATATTTATTAAGGAATATATATATATATATATATAACTCAACTGAAAAATAACAAAATTAAATTTCATTTTTTTAGTAAATTAAATTTCATTCTTGGTAAAATAAAATAGCATATAAAAAAATTAACCATTAATAGTTTTTATATTTGATGTGAACTCAAAATATATATATATATATATATTTGATAAAAGTGGATAAACCACAAATTTATTGAAAAGGAAACAGCAAAGAGTAGTACAAAACAGAAAAAAAAAAAGAAAGGTAGATGCTCTCACCACAGGTGAGGCACGAGTACAACTGAAAGAAAACTAGGAAAAGACTGTAAATAGAAGATAGCAATTATGCAGACGAAAGCCACCAGCAGGGGACACAGGTCTACAAAGCTGTGAGAAGAAAGCTCTACTCCAGAGCTGGATTAGATTTGAGTTCGCAGGAATTGTTTGAAACCCTAGCGCTGATGAAGTTGATTGAGCGTTTTATCTTTTGAGTAGCCTCTGCAAGAGTCTGCTGATGATTATCTGCAGCAGCTGAAAACCATGAAAGTAGCATATTAGCAATTTTAATCATTAAAGAGTGAGAAGGTAAAGCTGTAAATTGAAATATGCGATTGTTACGCTCAAGCCAAATGTTCCATAAAATGGCTCTAATGCAGAGATCCCAAAGGGGTTGGCATTGAGGTTGGAAGGAAGTAATCCAAGTAGTCCAAATCATAGATATGGAAGAGAGAGTGGAATGTATTCCCAATAAATATGTAAAGAAAGACCATATACATGTTGAATATAAGAAATTGATGAAAAGATGATCAACAGTCTCAGAGGCCCTATGCCAAAGTACGCATGTATCAGTGGCATTTAGTAAGTTACACACTTTTTGGAAGAAATTTGTAAGGGTGAGAATTTTATCTTCCTTAGCAAGGCAGCAGAATAAGGTTATTTTACTTGAGCAACTTATTTTTCAGAATTGCTTATAAAGTGGACAGCAAGTACATCCATCGATAAGAAACTTGTAAAAGGATTTTACCAAAAAAGGCTTCACTTTTATCCAGATGCCAAGTGTAAAAGTCTTCCTGATCACTAGAATAATCAGCGATCACTTCCAAAAGAGAAGATAACTCTTCAGTATAGTTAATGAAGAGATTTTGAGGGGAGTTGATTTGTTCAGAAAACTTGTGAACTGTGATCCAAGGATAAATACAGTTATTGAACAAAAAAACAGATCACTAGTCTTTCAGTGTCGAACTCAAAATAATTGTTGCAGCTAGTGTGACGTGTGCTTAAGTTTTTTTGAAAAGGTGGATAAACCACATATATTAATAAAGCCAAAATAGTATAAAAGTCCCACTACCAAAGTGAGCAACAAACTACAAACTGACACCAGCCATCATAAGCTGTGATAGCGACCACAAAACAACACCCAAAATAAGGAAACATGAGGCTTCCTCCACCCTAGCCTCAACGAACACTAGCCCTCGCCAAGCTCATGGACCTCCTCCGAAGCTAGATCACGACCAGCTCCCTACACCTGAGGAACTAAAAAGTCCAGACTTCTCGGAATAGTAGCGACCAAATCTTCTAACTTTTCTTGGACTCACTCAGAAGTAGCTGCAAACCAGGATACAAGCATATGATTAATTTTCAAGATAATAATATGCACAGGTACCACATTAGCATTAAACATGCAATTATTTCTAGCTAGCCAAGCATTCCACACCAGGACCTTAACCACTAATTCCTCCATATCCTTGACCGACGGCCGTAAACAAGATCTCTAGTCACCCTAGACCACCCCCATAGCTAGTGGCCGGCTAGGTAACTGAAGAAGATTCACAAAATAGTCCCAAATTCTCTCCACAAAGGGGCAATTGAGAAATAAGTGGTCAACCGTCTCAATATTAGAATGGCAAAGAACACAGGTAGCTGTGGGCAATCAGTTACAACATCTTTTAACCAAGTTCTCCAAAGTAAGGATCTTGTCTTTCCAAACTAACTAGTTGAACAAGTTGATTTTCTTAGGACACATACACCTCCAGAAGAACCTAGAAGCCGGACAACGTAATCCCCCATCGTTAAGATTATAAAAGGATTTAACTGAAAATGCGACATTCCTTGTTAGACCCCATTGCTTATGGTCCCCCACTGTACCGCTAGCAATCCTCAAAAGGTCTTTGATTGGGCCAACACCTGGGTTGTCAACAAAAGGGGTACGCTTCAACAAGTAAGCTAGGTCACGAACAGTACCACTCGGACAATAACTAGTACCAAATTCCTCAGGCCACAGAAATTTAGGAGCCGTACCATCTAACCACCAATCATGCCAAAAGAGGGTCTCCTCGCTCGTAATAACCTTAGCCAAAGTACCCCTTCTTAATGCCGGTAAGCAATTGAGCACACCATTCCAAAACAAAGAAATCCGGCGAGACTGCAATTGAGCATGTTCCAGCGAGGCCCACCGTAGTTGAACTGTATCACTGCAAACCCACACCAATCTGGGTTCATCATAAACTTCCATCATCACTTCCCCAGCAACGTCATATTAAAATTGGCTAGTTCCAGAATATCCCAAACCCCTGCTCCCGTGATCTACATAAGTTTTTCCAACTAATAAGTCTGCACCCAGGGTGATCAATGTCAGGGCTTGACCATAAGAAATCCCGCTAAATTCTATCAATTTTCTTGATTACCGAACATGGCAGTCGAAAAATAGACATCCAGTAAGTTAGGATCGCAGATAGGACAAAGTTGACAAGGGTAAGCCTCCCCCCAATGATAAATATCTCACTTTCCACGAAGAGAGTCTCCTTCTAATCTTGAGAATCAGCCCCTCCCAGTTTTGTTTATGCGGCCTTCTCCCAGAAATAGGGATCCCGAGATAGTTAACAGGAAGATAACCCACCGCACAATTAAGGGTACCCGCCGAAGCATCATCCGGGGTTTCCCCTAACTTGCAAGAGTAAAGACACGTTTTTTGAATAATTGGCCTCCAATCCGGACATTCCTTCGAACACATACAGTATAAGCTTCACTATCCTCAGGTCTTCCAGATCACCTATCGTCACCACTAGGAGGTCGTCCGCATAATGCAGATTGCATCTTCTACCAAATTCACCCAATGGCACCCCAACGAGTATTTGGGATCTTAGCGCATGCATGAACATCGAACTTAGGGCATCCGTAGTAAGGACAAAGAGTAACGGTGAGAGAGGATCCCCCTGACGCAAACCTCTTTGATAACGCACATAACCATGCGGGGAACCATTAATAAGGATGGTGGCCTTTGAGGAAACCAGAATACTCCGGATCCAACCAACCCATCATTCCCCAAAACCTCTAGCCTTGAGCAGATCAAGTAAGAAATCCCAGTCTACCATATCAAATGTTTTAGCAAAATCCACTTTCAATATATGACACATCATTCTCCATTTATGGGTACTAAAGATTAACTCCTCCGCCAAAGCTATGTTGTCCAGAATGCATCTCCCCTTTAAAAAGGCTGACTGATCAGTGTCTACTAGCTCGTTAATGACCTTGCCCAAGCGAGTCGCTAACAGTTTAGAGATAACTTTCAATGTGGAATTAATCAAGATGGTAAGGCAATATTCCCCCGGGGCCTCAGGGGTATCTATTTTCGGGATAAGGGCAATACAAGCCCAGTTTATTCTTTCTAGATTTGCATTACCAGAGAAGAAGTCATCACAAAGCCTTCAAATATCTTCCTTAATCGTGTCCCAGCAATGTCTGAAAAAGAACAGAGGAAAACCGTCAGGTCCCGGAGCTTTATCACGACCCAAATCAAACACCGCATTTTTTACTTCCTCCAGTGTAAAAGGAATCTCCAGCTAGGTCAGATCCACCAACGACTTATGCTCAAACAGCTTCCCAAAGTCCACTTTGAATCTAGAAGCCCTCTTTTCCCAAAGGACCCCATAACCCGTGGGTCCTCAATCAAAACTCCCTCCTTTCTAACATATGGAATGAAGTTCCTATTTTTTCGACCATTGGCCACCGCGTGAAAAAACTTAGTGTTATCATCCCCTTCTTTTAACTATTGCAGCCGAGACCTTTGCGTCCAATAGATTTCCTCTTGCTTTCGGATCCCACTGAAACTCCCCAACAAAGCCTGCTCTCATTGCAATTCCGACTGAGATAAACTTCTCACTTCCTTCACCTGATCCAAAATATCCAAATCATTAAGTAAAGCCAACTTCCGCAATTTAATAGAACCAAAGCAAAACGTGTGCTTATGTCATATACATGTCTACTTAAGGAACCAAATTAAACAAATTTGTTTGATTTAGGATCAACATTAATATATTTATATTTGACATTTAAAACAAATAATGACCCCTCTAAAACCAACTACTGACTTCTAATTTAAAAAAAATAATAAAAATATATAATTTCACTTGCCACTCATACTAATATAGAATAAATTATTCCAAAAATTAACAGTCCAAAAATTAATGCATTCTAAATCAATGTTGTCAGACCCGGACCGGCCCGGCCGGTTCAACCGGAAAACCCGGGAACCGGCCATGTGGCCGGCCCGGGTATACCCCATTGAACCGGGTATGGAAAAACCCGATGTTAACCCTGTGACCCGGGCGGTTCAACCGGGAACCGGTTGACCCGGCCGGGTCAATCGGGTCACAATATTAGAGTTTTTTTTACAATATTTAATAATTAATTATTATTTTCTCATTAGAAACTACAAAATCATGTATATTTATTAATATTATTTTTTAATTTATAATCAATAAATGGAATTACAAAATATATATATATCATAAACATACCAACAAAAAAAATTAGCATTTAAAAATAAAATTTATTAATATGTTATGTATATACTAAATACTTTCTAAAATGTAACTTATTAAAAAAATAAAACAATAAATGAGTGTAATTTTATTATAAAATATAAAAATAAAATATTCTAACTAAATAAAAAATATAAGAAAATTTAAAACAAAATAAAATCTTAATTGAAATTGGGTAAGTTACATAATTTATTGATAAAATGTATCATCCATATAAAAGATAAGAATTAATAAATTAAATTTCTTATCTATTCTGACAAAATCAACCAATAAACAAACAAATAAATAAAAAACACCGAGAGAAGTTCAATAATTATATATTAATATATTAAATTTGTAAATGTTTAAAAAAATTTAAAAATAAATGACATAATTAGAAAACACTAGTGCATATTAGGTCATTTATCAATTTAAATATCAAATTTGAGTAATTTTTTATATTATAATTATAGTTTTAATATTATATTTGTTCATTATTAATTATTAAAATATTTTTTTATATTTTATTATTGACCCCGGTTCGACCCGGTCGAACCCATTGACCCCTGACCCCTGGCCTTAACCGGGTCAATGCCCGGGCAGGGTCTGACAACCTTGTTCTAAATAGGCCTTTTTTTTAAATTAATTACTAGAATATGTATTTTTAGAATTATTTACCAAACTAGGCATTTTTATTTTTTTAATATTAATTTTAAATTTTTTAATATTAAAATTTTATTATTTTTTTAAATCGGCATGTCCCACTAGTTTTTTAATATTAAAATTTATATTTTTAAAACTGGGATGAGTCCTACTAGTTTTTTTTAATTAAAAATAATTTTACACTAAATCACTTATCATTTCATAAAAATTTTTAATATTCGGTCATAAAATTCAGTGTGACAAGAATATGAATTTTGCTAGCGTAAATGTAAAAGAAATAAAATAAATTTGCAAGAAAATAAAGAAACTAAAATGACTCAAATTTTAGAGGAGAACTTCTCTATATTTATGGATCTTTTATACAATAATGCTTGTGTGTTTTCACAAAAGGGACTTGGACGGTTTATATAGGCCTCTACCTAACAAATGGATGGTTATAATCAATTTGATCAAATGGCTCTTGTGAATGGGGTAGGTGCCATTTACCACCAATAATTCAGCCCATCAACCCCCCAATAATACTCTCCACCTACCCTAACAATTACATATTTAACTATGAGATAATTTTTAGGCCTCCACCTAACAAATGGATGGTTATGATCAATTTGATCCAATGGCTGTTGTGAAGGATGGTTATGATTAATTTGATCCAATGGCTCTTGTGAATGGGGTAGGTGCCATTTGCCACCAATAATTCATCCCATCAATCCCCCAATAATACTCTCCACCTACCCTAACAATTACATCTTTGACTATTCTAATATTGGAGATAATTTTAATTTTTATGTATATAAAAAATTTTAACCACAACAATTTTTATCTTTTAAATTTTTGACCGAATATTACCCATAATTTTTATCAGTTAGTATTAGTGAAAGTAGAAGTGGGAATAAAACTAGTTGTAAAAAATTTTATGAAATGATAAGGGTTTTAGTGTAAAATTATTTTTAATTAAAAAAAATTAGTAGGAGCCATCCTAGTTTGGAGCCATCCTACCTTTGAACCAGAAGGTTGGCTTTTGGGAATTATTGAGGATAGCTGTAAAAGAAGGCTCTTCATGTGCATCCTTCTGTTCTTCTCTATTATTTTCCTCTCCAGCTTCACTGCCTGTTTACCATACCAACCACCCTGCATCCCTCCTCTTATCTCTCTATACAAAATATATGTAACTACCTCTCAGAAAGAGCTTGACAGAAATTGAGATATTTCACAGGAGAGAGAGAGAGAGAGAGAGAGAGAGAGAGAGAGAGAGAGAGAGGGTAGGGGCAGACATATGACTTCATATATATTCATAGCTAGCTTTTGTCAGAGTTAGCCATCATGATCCCAAGGCTTTTGTCCGAACTAGCATCATAGTCATTTGAAGGTTTTTTTTTTTTTAAATATTGCAATTTTTTTAATTATATACCAAAATAAGTATCTTTTAGATTAATAACAAAAATGCGCAAAAAGTACTATGCAGTGTACTTGCATGGTACTTTTTTGCACATGAGATATATTTAAATTTTCTTTTTTAATTTTATAATAGTTTTTTATATGGAATTTTACATTTACAACCTTACAAATTTTTTAAATTAATTTTTTTCGCAACTTTATTTAAATTTTACAATGGTTTTTATATAATATTTTACGTTTTAGTTCTTATAATTTTTTTAAATTAAAATTTTTTTCTCACAGCTCTATTTCTGATTGTCATAGTCGTCGGAATTGTCCCAATGCACCTGGTCCAAGTAGTCGTTCGTAATATGTGATTGTCGTAATCTTTTTATAATATATATTATCATTTTCATCAGTTTAGAGTATGATTTCAGCTTTTTTTTAATTTCAAATGATATATGTTAGAAAGAATTTAAATTAAAAAAAATATATGGACTTAAACGTAAAATATTATATTAAAAACCCATTGTAAATTTTAAATAGGGTTGTGAGAAAAAAATTTAATTTTAAAAAATTATAAGGACTAAAATGTAAAATATTATATAAAAAAACCATTGTAAAATTTAAATAGATTTGTGAAAAAAATTAGTTTAAATAATTTGTAAGGTTGTAAATGTAAAATTTCAAATAAAAAACTATTATAAAATTTAAAAAAATTAAATATAACCCATGTGCAAAAAGTACCATGCAAGTACACTGCATGGTACTTTTTACGTATTTTGGTAATTAATCTAAAAGATACTTATTTTGGTATATAATTAAAAAAAATGCAATATTTAAAAAAAATAGCCTCATTTGAAAGTTGGGAACACTCCTCAAGTACAGAGACTTGTGAACCACCGGATAATAGCTAAGCTGGTCACAGGAAATTCTAGTGAGACGCGAGTAAAGAACCGGCCAAACTATTCTTGAAGCTAGCTAGCTGTCTAAAACGCAAATACGGAATATTGCAGCAGCCGTGTGGGTGGTCATGGCAGTCATGTATGCCTTTGATAATATAAAAACAGTAACAATCGCGTATACGTCATGGATGTTGTGTCTAAACGTACGTGCTTCTTATTTTTAATTTAATTTAATTTATTTTATTTTATAAAAATAAATAAACCACAGATTAATTAAATTATCGCCTTATTTTTAATTTTAGAGAATTTAAACAGTTTTTCTTTTAGGCCAAAAGTTTTTAAAAGGTATAATTACCTTACAGGTCCCTGTAATTGTATACTTTCTTTCTTTTTAGTCCTTGTAATACTTTTCGGTATATTTAAGTCTTCATATTTGATAAAGTTGGTACTTTCTAGTCCGAGGCGTAGATGGCGTTATTTTCACCGTTTCTTTTAAGCTGGCATGGTTTTAAATATTTGCTGTTAAGTACAATTAAGTCTTTATATTTGATCGAGTTAGGATTTTTTAGTCTCCCTATTTCGTAATAAAAAAGTCATATTCACCGTTAGGTACAATTAAGTTCTCATATTTGATCGATTTGGGACTTTTTAATCGCCCAATTTCATAATAAAAAAAGTCACGTCGGCGTTAAAGAAACCGCAAAGTTAACACCATCTATGTCGTGGACTAGAAAATCCCAATTCGATCAAATATAAGGACTTAAATGTATCTAAAAGTATTAAAATGATTAAAAAGGCAGAAAATACATAATTACAGAGACCTGTACGGCAATTAAACCTTTTTAAAACGTTGGAAACTTCCCCTTTGTTCCTAATGACTTTCTTTTATTATAGCTAGGTTATGAGTATTATAATTTTTTATATATTTTTAGTATTATTTATGTATTTATTTCATTTTTATTTTGGGATGAAATAAATTTTGTATGATCAATTTATTTGATTTAAATAGTGTATCATCTTCAAAGAAAAAATTTTAAAATACAGAGATTTTAAAAAGTGGAGCCCCTCTGGTATGGTTCCCTAAGGATTGATCTTGCCAATATGCCCACGAAATGAAATCAAACTTTAGTGGCTCTTATTCTCATATACGATAATCCCACTAAGATTAATAATTATATGCTTATATCTTTTAACAATGTTAAATATAAAATTATCTCTAAGATTTTTGCAAATAAATAAAAGCCTCTTTTACTTTGTCTCGTTAATTTTGAACATTCTAGAATGCAATTAAAAACTGCAACAAATCATAGTCTCCTCCTGAAGGCGAACACTCCACTACTGTTCCCCTACTCCTCCCCCTCTTGCCATGGCAAGTGGGGGGCAAGACCCCCTTCCTCCCACCCATAACTCCTCCCCCCCCCCTCGACTTGGGCTCAAATTGCCTCCAAAGTAACTTCGACCCAGGCTTCATCTCGCCTTCACAACCCCCTGGTGCTCAACAAAGTTAAGGAATCCACTACTGATTTCGTAAAGTTGATAATGACACCTTGAATAGAGCCCGTTTACGATTTCAACACTCTCTTTTTGGCAAATTCTTCGGAAAGCCACGTTATTCGAACAAGTGAAGTCCATCCTTTTGAAGAAATGGGGGAACCTTGGTGAAATCTTGATCTCTGACCTTCCCAGTGGCTTTTTACTCATCCGGTGCTCAACACAATCTTGTCTTGAGTGCCTTCTCTCCGACAGTCCATGGACCATCACGGCATCATCCTCCAACTATCATCTTGGCGCCCTTTCTTTGAACCGGCTTTCACCAAACTCACTACGGCTGCTATCTGGGTCCAGCTCCATAACCTCCCCATTGAATTCTGGAGTGGAGATACTCTGGAAACCATCACTGGGCATTTGGGTATTCTCCTAAAAATTGATGACCTTACTGCTTCCATGACACGCACTAAGTATGCAAGGGTTTGCATTGAACTTGATCTCTCTAAACCACTGAGCAAAGGCTTTTGGCTTGGTGATGAGCTTCAAAGAGTTTTTGTTGTTGTCCTCTACGAACGACTTCCCACCTTCTGTTACTCCTGTGGGGTGATAGGGCACGGTTCCAACACTTGTAATCGATCTTCTGCAACCAGCAGCGTCAAGGCCTCTCCATACCCTCGTGCATCACGAGGGCCGGAGGTCAGGCCAGGACAGTCTCCGATGGATGCTAGCATCGACGCAAGTGTTGTTAACCCTCCTAATTCGACTCCCGTTACAGATGATTCGGTTGATCCCTCGAATTGTGCCTTGGATTCGGACTACGGTGCGTGGTTGCTCGTTTCCCGCCGGCGTGGCCTTCCCCGTAATCATGGCGGCGGTGCTCGCACCCCGGCTACAGTTCAGGGCTCGGCAGCTGTCCCGAGGAATGAGAACAGGACGGACCACGGTTCCACTGTTTACGGCATACGTGGCAGCTTGCGTGGGGGTACCAGTGGTCGGTCACTTGTTTCTCACGCCACCTTTTACAACACCCCATGCTTGGATGAGACTGCTACCATTACTGCCTCTGATCTTGCAGATCCTCCTGACCCTTCCATTACTATGCCGACTATTTCTCGGGACTCTGTGCTGAGTCCTTCCAATGTTTCTCGGGACTCTGTGCAACGCCCTTCCAATGATCCTAGGGACCCCGCCCCACCTGCCAACCTTTCCCATCCTGTCCCTTCTCCTTTCCCACCCGAAATGCACTCAACACTCAACCCCCCTCCCCTCCTGCATCCCAAGGGGAATGGACCGTTGGATCAATGGTCCATATCCCCTCCTCCCGTCCTCATGACCTCTATCACTAATTTTTCCCCCTATCTCGGGAAACCCTAATCAAAACCACTTTCTCCTAGTGAACCAAGTCAATGCTGCTGTGGATAATGGCTCTCTGGTTAACGGCTCCATGGATAAAGACAGTGACCAAGAGGAAGGTGACTAGGAGGATTCAGATGATCAAATGTCCGATGAAGATGAGCCTGACAATCTCATGACACTTGACCAGTATCAAGAAGAAGCTCGACGAGATGCCCTAGTTCGCAAAGGCTCTCTTCTAGCAGTGGAATCCCAGAAAAAGGGAAGAATAGAGAGGGGAGAACCCAGTCATTCTTGACCCCTTCTTCCTCAGTTCCTCTAGCTTTCAGGGAGTTCTCATTTTCCTTTCCCATCTTTTTTATGATTTCTAAAAAATTATGTTGCTGGAATTGCAGGGGTCTTTCTTCCAGGGATACCCTTGCCCTCATTTTCCGTTTCATTTGACAGGATAAACTTTCAATCATTTGTTTAGTCGAGATAGGAGTAAACTCTGATCGCATTAGTAAGTTCTGTTCTAAACTATCCAAGTCTTGAGACTGGGCTGCTATCCTCGCTGATGGCTTCTCCAATGGCATCCTTGTTTGCTGGAAAAAAGGTGTTGGTCAGGTAACTCCTATTGCCATCTCAAGCCGGGTGCTTCATATAGTGATTTCCTCTAGTTACTTCAAAAACACCATCATTTCTGTGGTTTATAATTCTTGTCGCCTCCCTTCCCAATGTTCGGTTTGGAATGAGCTTTCAAAAATTTCCTCTATTTATTTTCCTTGGCTTATTATCGGGGATTTTAATTCCATTCTTTCTCCGAATGAGCATAAGGGAGGCCGTTTTTACTACTATTCTCGCAAAGCTCTGTTTTTTCGGGATTTTATCAACTCTAATAACCTTTTCGATTTAAACTCCTCTGGTTCCCCTTATACCTGGGGTAACAATCAACGCGGTTTTGCCCGTCGTTGGGCCCGCTTAGATCGTTCCCTTGTGAATTTAGATTGGATTTCCCACTTCAAAAATTATTCTCTTAAACACCTTTCTCGTAGTTTTTCTGATCATTCTCCCCTCCTTCTCTCGATCTTTGCCAACCATTTTCGATCTCGGAATTTGTTTCGCTTTGAAAATTTCTGGCTAGACTATACTGATTGTCATTCTGTTGTTTTAGAAGCAGTGAGGTCTCCCGTGCATGGTAGCCCTCTCCATGCTTTCTCATACTTACTCTCTCATACTAGGTTTAAGCTTTCGGTTTGGAAGTCGTCTGACCTTAACTCCGTGGAGAAAGCCCTTTCACTAACTGAAGCTGATATCTATAATCTTGAAAACTTGGACAATTCTCCTGATAACCAAGCTTATTTGTCTGTTTTGTATGCCAAGCTTGCAGCCATCCAACATCAACTTTCCACCAAATGGGCTCAACGTGCACGGTTTCTTTGGGTTAGCGATGGAGACAAAAACACTAGCTTCTTCCACAACTCAGCCCGCATTCGAGCCCATCACAATTACATCTCTCAAATTTCTGACTCTATGGGTAACATCTATTCTGATCGTACTAGTATTGAGCATGCCTTTATGAATTTCTATATCAATCTTTGGTCTAGTCCTGTGGTCAACGACTTTAATAATATTCTTGATGCTTTGCCTAATGACCTCCCTAGCATTTCTGCCGATGTAGGTCATCATCTCATCCGTGACGTTTCCAAGGATGAAATCTACCACACTCTCCTTGACCTGCCCATCGGTAAGTCCCCCGGACCCGATGGTTTCAACGTCGAATTTTATCATTTTTATTGGAATGATCTTGGGGATTCTCTGGTCTCTGCTATCCAATACTTTTTCACCAACTCCCATCTCCCTGTCTCCTGGGGTAGAACTTATGTTACCTTTATTCCTAAGAATGTTAATCCCTGTTCGGTCTCGGATTTTCGACCCATATCCTTGTGTAATGTTTGCTACAAAATTATCTCCAAAATTATTTCTAATAGACTCAAGCCTGTTCTCCCCACTCTCATGGGTTGAGAGCAAGCTGGGTTTATTTCGGATCAGAGTACTTTTGACAATATTTTAGCGGTGCAAGAGGTTGTCCACTCCCTTGAATTTGATCGCCTTGACCCCCCTAGGATGCTTATTAAATTAGATATTAAAAAAGACTATGATTCGCTTAGCTGGAGTGCAATTCTTACAACCGTAACTAAAATGAACTTCCCTGACAAGTGGGTTTCCTGGATCAGTGCCTGCCTTCGTTCTAGTTCTTTCTCCATTCTTGTTAATGGTGTTCCCTCACCTTGGTTCTCCTCCTCCTGAGGAGCTCGCCAAGGAGATCCTATTTCTTCCTACCTCTTTATTCTAGTTGCCCAAAATTTCTCCTCCATGATGAATTTTGCCCTCAGAATTAACATGATTCCGAGTTCTGACTGCAACCTTCGTTTGAACTTTAATCACCTCATGTTTGCAGATGACCTTATTCTAATTACTAGAGCCACTCGATCCGCTGCCCGCAACATTAATCTCTACCTTTCAATTTACTCCCGACTTTCTGGTCAATGTCCCAACCACACTAAATCTCAAATTTTCTTCCCCTCCTAGTTTAATAAAAGAGTTATCAATAGCATCTGCTCCATTCTGAGACTTCCTCAAACTTCTTTTCCCCTGAACTACCTTGGTATCCTTATTTCCCCAAAAAATATTAGTGTTCATTCTTTCAAATCCATGATTGACAAGATCCGCAGTTTCTGTGCCAGATGGAAAACTTTCAAACTCTCTGCTGCAGCCAAATCCGTCCTTATTAATTCCTCCATTCTCTCAATCCCAACATATTATCTCTCAGCCTATCCTGTTCCTGATTCTGTTCTTCAGGAAATTTCCAAAATTGTCAAGGATTTCTTTTGGTTTAAAGGGGGCAATGGAAAAGGCATCCATGCTGTTGCTTAGTGCAGTGTCACTGATAATAAATCTGAGGGGTGCCTTGGCTTTAGAAACCTCGCACTTGCTAAGCACTCTCTAATTGCCAAGAATGTGTTTACTTATCTTAATGCTGAAAATGTTTCCTGGGCCGACATCGCTCGCCATAAATACGGTCGTATTAATTTCTGGATTGACCAAATTCCTCCCAGGTGCTCTTGGGTGTTTAGAAGTATTTGTAAAACTGCTGGCATTTTAAAGCCCAACCTTTGGATCAAATCCTTTAACCCCACGCAGACATCTTTCCTATTTGATCCTTGGCTTTTTGATGTTCCCATAGCTTTCAAGCCAATTTTCCTGAATGTCTCAGCCGATCTAAATGCTATTTCTATGCCTGAGTTAGTTCATAATGGGCAATGGGATAATCACCTCCTTAGAATCCTCTTTGGAGAACATTTCTCCTCCAAGGCTTCTAATCTCAGCGCTATTGACTGTGTCGGAAACAACATCTGGGTTTGGCTTCCTAACTCTTAGAATTTAAAAATATCTACTGTTGTTTATCATCATCTTAATCATGATCTTAATCATAATTTGTACTGGGCCGGTTGGAATAAACTTTGGCATCTCCATGTGGCTCCGCGTGTTAAGTATTTTATCTGGTTTCTTCTTCATGGTAGAATCTCTACCACTGATTATCTTCATAGTATCAATTTGGGTCCCAGAATTTTATGCATCTTATGTAATCTTGAACTTGAATCAGCTGATCATTTATTTCAGGGTTGCTGTAAAGCTCAGTTTTTTTGGAATATTTTGAATCACACCTTAAACATTAACATCTCTTTTCCTGATTATGTTTCTTCGGGTGCCTCGATTACCGATTATAATCTCTCCCTGCATTCCATTTCTATTATTGCTGCAACTATCTGGTTATTATGGAAAGTCAGGTGTAACTCTATCTTCAACAACAACAGTCCCAATTATCCTCTTCTAGTCCGCAAAGCTATTGCCCATGTGAAAGAATTTATGCAGGAAAATGCTCCTCTCAGTGGCCGACGACTCCTCCTTAATAATTTCTCCCATGCTGATGGCCTCTTCCTCTTCTTTGATTTTAGCTGGAACTGTGCTAACATGGTAGGCCATCTTGGGTTCTTCATTACAAACTCCATTCACGTTGTTATTTGTGCAGGGAACCGTACTTTCAATGCTGAATCAATTTTTGAGTCTGCGATCTTAGCCTTGGATGCTGCCCTTCATACTGCCATTGACAGACATCTGAACATTCACTACATCTTACACTGTCATCAGGACATCTCCCAAATTTTGAGCTGCAACAACAACCCGGTTATTTGGCGATTCTCCCAAGCCATTTCCAATATTAACTACCTTCTTCAGCTTGAGGACAATCCTTCTCTCATTGAAATACTAGGATGCTGGAATGCCCCAACTATCTCCCTTGCTGCTTCCGGAGCTAATCTTCACAGTCTCAATCTTTTTTTGACTGGTCGTGATCTCCCGCGCTGGATCATGAAGATATTTACTGATGCTGGCTTCATCTTTTGATTCTTATTTGCTTTGTTTCCTGTCTTCTGTTATTTGTCTTTCTCTGTGTTTTTGTTCTCATTCTTCTCATTTTGTGTTCTTGTAACCTTTAACTCTATGTAAATCCTTCTTTTTATAATAAAATTTGCTCCCCAAGCTCTTTTCCTTAAAAAAAAAAAAATGTTGAACATTCTGGTGGTCACTATATATAGATATATGCATATCTTTGATGACAACCTAGCTAGTCAGGGATGTTCTCGTTCTTGTGATTCTAAATCCTAGGATGACACTATAATGATGGTTAAGATTGATAGGAGAAAAGCATATAATATTCTTATATGGAATGTAATTCTTATGCATTATCTAAGATGAACTTTTTGACTAGATTGATCAAATGGATTAAAGTCTGCATTAAATCTTCTAGGTTTGCTTTCTTGACTAACAGTATAGCCACTAATTGGCTTACCGTTTTTAGAGACCTTAGATGAGGATATCCTTTATCCCTTTTTACAGATCCTCCATCCTTGATCTGTTCAATCTTTCTCTTGGAGTAAATCACTGAGCTTTTTTTCTCCTCTTGCTTGTTTCTTGTGAGCAATTTCTTTTAATTCTATCTATGATCACTTACAGAGAAAATCTCACTCTAAATCCAATAAACTAAGTAGTAAATCACCATGAGTTGTTTATCTTGTTTTGTTATGTGACCATTGTTATTCATTTATTACGATGTGCTTTGTTGGGATGGTGATTTGAATCCTATTAATGAAAAGGTCTGATAATGGGTTTTTTTTAATATATATATATATATATATATAAAAGAGAGGATTGACTTATTTATTCTGTTATGCATATATCTTTAACCTTGAAAGAGAACCTTGATCTTGTGATTTCTCTGAGATGGGATTTTGGAGACAATCAGAGTGTCTCATTTTAATTGAGGTCTTGGACTCTTCTCACCAATTTTCATGTCACTAGGGAGAGATCCTCACTGTACCCAAGGGCCTCTATGTTTCTCTATTTCTCCATTTTTTTAATATATATATATATATATTTGAAGTTTATGTAACTTAATTTGTACTTTATTCATCGTTTATTCACTTTATAAAAAAAAATTTATGTCACTAATTATTCGTATTTTCATCAACCATTTTATCATCAAGAAGCATATATATATATATATATACTCCCTCCATTCTGAATTACAAGTCATTTTAAGAAATAAAATTTATCCTAAAATAGTTGTCGTTTTACAATATGAAGGCAATATTTATTCCTTTTTTTTCTATTTTACCCATATTCGATTTTCTAAGTTATATAAATGAAGAGAGTAATATTTATAGTCCCAAGAAAAAATATATGATTCTAAAAGAGGGATAGTTTGGTAATTTGGTTGATTTTTATGTTAAATTTTAAAAAATTTAATGCTTTCTTAATTTGTGTGCAACATCCTTACCCACATGTATTTTGGAATGGAGGGAGTAGCTTTAAGGATTAATAAAACATTCGTACATCTCTCTTGCAAAAACTTTTGTCCATAATTAGTGTATCACTATATCTGCATGTCTCCTTTGTGAGGTGGCACTTGTCACATTCGTTAAAAAAAAACATAATACTCCATCGATTAATAAATACATGTCGTCTTTTAAAAAAAATTGATTACAAAATAATTGTTGTTTTACAATATCAAGGCAACATTTTTTTTTTTTCCAATTTTACTCATTTTCACTTTCCTAAGTTATATAAATGAAGAGAGTAATATTTATAGTCCAAAAAAAAATACATGGTTTCAAGAGAGGGATAGTTAAGTAATTTGGTTGTTTTTTATGTTTAAATTTAGATAATTTAATGCTATCCTTAATTCATGTGCAACATCCTTAAACGACATGTATTTAGGAAGGGAGGGAGTAATAATAATAATTTGAAGATCTCCCTTAATTTCCTGTACCCTAAAATTTAAACACTAAAATTTTATTTTTATTTATTAATCAACCGCTATTTAACGAAATGAACTAACCATGAGTAGCATCATGGTTGCCCAATGGGGTGGGAAATCCTTGTTCCCCGCGGGGACCTACTCCGATGGGGCGGGGATTCCTCGAAATAACCACCCCCACCCCCCGGGGGAAGCCGGGGAACGGGGGAAAACCACTCCCTGACTTGCGTGGTGGGGTGGGGACGGGGGATGTATTCCCCGCCCTGCTCCCTGTGGGGAATCCCAGCGGGGAGAGCGATTCCCCGACTTTTAAATTATATATATATATATATATATTATATTAAAAATAACTCATATTATTAATTTTATTTATAAAAAAATTCAATATTGATATAATATTATAATGATCAAATATTTGGGTTTTAATAAATTTATTTTTTGTATTTTTTAAATAATGTTTTATATTTTTAATAAAATTAGTGTCACTCCCATGCAATGCTAGGAGATAATTATATGAAAAATTGTTTTAAAAATTTTAATCAAAACTTTTGTATTTCCTATTATAGATATATATGTTATATTAAAATCAAGAATAAATTGATCAATTTATCAACTTTACTAAAATCTCAATTTGTAAGTAGAACATCTCTTATGAAATCCCAATTTCCGCAGTTCCTCTTCTTCAGTTCTTCATACTATCGATTACTTTGTTAATTTGTTGTTTTCTCATACACTAAATAATGCTTGTTTTGAGGAATATTTTGTTTATTTTTTTTTAATTTCATATATGATGTGTTACATGTGTAATTAGGAAAAAACATTTGGTGGAACATGGATTCCTTGACCCCGGGGATTCCCCGACCTCGTCGGACGGGGGAGTGAGTGGGGGAATTTATTCGCCACAGGGAATTTTGAGACGGGGAATCCTCGCCCCCATGGGAAGTGGGAATAGGGATGGGGATCCCATTCCCTGCCCCGTCCCGTCCCGGCCGGGCCCGCTTACATCCCTGCATATGCTAATAATGGATTGAAAAAATTAAGAAAAGAAAAAAAATTAAATTAAATTAAATTAAATTAAATTAAATTTATTTATTTATTTTAGGGGTGCGGGAGTTGTGTGATTACAGTATAAAAAAGTATTAGACTTGGGATTTGCAAATTGTTACCAAACATTTTTTTTAGTGGAAATTGCCAAAGAAAACCCCTAAGTTTGCAATATTGCCAAAAACACCCCCTTAATTTTGTAATCCCTAAAAACCCTTTCCTTTTAAACTTTATGTTTTTCAAACCCCCAAAACATGTAACTGTGGTTGACAGAGTGATTTTTCAATTTTATGGACAAAAATGCCCTTGTATGGGAAATCGCGGTTGCAGCCATTTCGGTGGTTTGAGAGGAAGTGGGGGGTTTTTGTTAAGGTAACCCCAAGAGACGAATTTACTAGAGCCATATACTTGTTTTTTTCTCAACTCGCGTCTTCAGCTTTTCCCTTTCCGAAGTTGTCTCTACCGGCACATCCTCTGTAATTTCAGCTTTTCCCTTTCCACCGGTGTCTTAAACGAGAAGTTAACTATTCTGTTACAAAGAAAGATTTTTCAGTTTTGTTTTGTGCTTCTATTTTTATTGGAAGATATTGAAGTCTGCAGGGGGATTTCTCGGCTGGGGTTTTGTTAATCTACAGGGAGATTTCTCGGCTAGGGTTTTGTTTTACATTTTTCGTCTGTGTACATGATCGAAATAGTTTTTCAATTGTTATGATTTGTGTAATGTTTATAATGTACGTTTCCATTTTCATTTGATATGGTTGCAGTTTTACTAATGAGGTTTACGTTTAAGAAATGAAAGGTTACCGTTTAAATTTTGTTGTCACTAGGTCTCTGTTTAACAAGTGATATATCTGTTTAAGAATTGAGAGGTTACTGTTTAAAACCTTATATTTCCACTTAAACATTTGTGAATACTGTTGGCTGAATGTGTTGTTATTGTCGCAGGCTTGTGATTATGGCGCTCAACCTAGTTAATGGGCGATACTACTTGACACCGGTAGTAGAGACCTTGGCTGAATTTAAAGTTCACATGCCCCCTCGACACTGGGAGATCATCCGAAGGACACCATTTGCAGCATTTACTTAGCTGGAAGCTATATTCTAAGAGAGGGCCATTCTTGATTCTCTATTGCAAAGGTACGATGGCTGCACAAATAAATTCATGATCGGGGAAAGCCTGCTGAGTTTCAGGCCTGAAGATGTGGCCCTCGTTCTTGGTTTGCGTTGCGATGGAGACGCAGTCGTGTTTCAGAAGAAGAAAACACGCTCAACTTTCGAAGAGAGGTATTTATCAAAAACCTACGAGAGACACAGAGACTCCATCAAGAGCACTCTTGAGCAACTTGTTGGATAGAGGGAGAAGAAGAAAATTTTGCCAAACTCCTGATGGTATATCTCATGGGTATAATCCTCTTCCCAAATACCTCATGCTCGGTTCCAAACTGGATCGTTGATTACGTCGATGATCTACCTGTCATGGGGCGATATGCATGGGCGCAAGCGACACACAAAAGGCTTATGGAGGACATTCCACAAGCAGCCGCTCGAGTGCAGCTAGATGCACGGAGAAGAAGACCAACACATGGTATATTAAGGCTGCTCGGTCGTGCTTAACATCTGGTTTTATAAGCTGACCAGAACTGGAAAGAAAGTCCGTTTCGGCAAGATCCCAAGGATGCTGTGCTGCGTTGAAAATACTTACCGGAAGCAAGCGATGATAGAAACCAGTTTGTCATCTCTCGAAGGAAAAGAGGTAATAAATCATGAACAATGTGTTTAACAGTAGTCGTTAATAGTTAAACATATTATTTAGCGTTTAACTTTGTTTATTTACTGTTTAAAACGTATTATTAAAAGTGTAAACATTTTGTTCTCTGTTTACATTTATGCTATAATGTTTAAATATGTAAGTTAAATGTTAAAATATAGTTTTTATTGTTTAAACTGAATGATTTCGCTAAGATTGTTTGGTTCACATATGTTAGTTTCTTGAGCTGATTTCGGCGAATGCTGATGAAGATATATTTGTTCGGGCCAACCGACGGGTGGATGCTATTGCTCCGGAACCACTTGCTCGAAGGCAAGATGAGAGGGTAATCTCTTCCATGCGCGCTCGACGCTGTTCTCCTACTTCCAGTCCAACACGCGGACGCATTCCTCGATGCCGGAGAAGCCCTCCCCTAATCCGCCAGATTGCGACATCCCCCGACCATGACGATAACAATGCCCCCGATCATGGCAGCCCCCTCAATGGCACTAGGCGATGATGTCACTGCAACTCTTATGCAGGCGTGGCAGATATTGATGACCGAGTTCACTCGGCTTGTCGCTCGGGTTGAGGCATTAGAAGGATGGTCACAATCAACTGCGTCGTCCCTCCAAACAAATGAAGCACCTAGGACAGACGAGACATCAAAATTTGACGACGACGACTTCATTGGGATTGCCATTCCAAGACGGCCATGTTTGAAGAGGCTTGCAAAAAAAAGGAAAACAATAACGCCTCTGTATCCACCACCGGCTGACGATGAAACAACAGCAGCCGTGGAGGAGTTTGTAGATTATGTTACCATTGCCGCGGTTGATAAGATCGTTGACTCTGTTGTTAACACAAACCTCGATCCGATGGAACCAGCGGCCAACAATGCGGCATCAAAGATGGACACAATCCCTGAAGAATAAGAACCTGCTAAGGTTGTGCCTCCCGTTGATGTTGTTGCCGTGGCCACGGTTGACAAGATTGTTGACTCTGTTGTTAATGAAATCATAGTCACAGTGGAACCAACAGCCGACAGTGTCGCATTGAAGGAAGACACAATCCCACAACAACAAGAAACAAGTAAGGATATATCTCCGGATGATGCTGTCATCGTGCCTGCATCGAAGGAAGATGCTGCTGGTGCTAAACACCGACAACCGTCAACGACAGTGCTGCTTGATGATCCCAAAATAGCTGTTGACGAAGGGCAAAGAAATGCCACCGCAATGGCAATGAGAGATATGATCCTTGCCAATAAAAAATTAGACGAAGTTTGGAAAGTCTTTATTCCGAAGAAGAAAAATATGTTGGACAATCGCGACTCAACAAATACGAACAGGAGTTGATAAGGATCTTCCTCAATTGCCCTATGGACAAGTAAGTTTGAAGTTTTTATGTTATTGTTTAAACTTATATGTTAACCTTTAATTTATATATATACCGTTTAATTATTTGCAATATCATTTAAACATTTGCTATATCAGTTAAATAGGTACAATCTTGTTTAACCGCAACACTATTCTGTAGAAGAATGATTCTCTCAATCCAGACTATTCACTTTGCTTGAGTGGAAGGAGATGGTCTCAGACGATGTGATGGACGTTTTCGTATGTATAATACAAATTTTCTGAGCATAGTACCATATCCTTATAAGAAGCGCGCCTTCATCACATGACCACTAGCGCTATTTATGTCAAAGCAGGACAACGCACACCAAACCACTGTGGCTATGATGGGAGATGCCGCGCACAACTTGCATGATGTTGAAATTGTCATTCTCCCAATAATCATGAATGGACAATTCCATGTTGTAGTCCTTGATAATAACAAACAAGAATACAAGCATTATTCTTCATGCCAAAGCGAGGGGTATGATAAAGACTCGTTAGAAATGGTAAGTTCTTTAATAAATTGTGCTTGATTAATAGTGTTCGGTAAATAATCAGTATTCTAATCTCAACTTGTATACCTCCACAACAGAGGCTATTCGATATTTGTATCGATATGGAGTTCGGTGAGTCGGCGACCGCAAAGTATCCACTAGTTCACGATATTGAAACCCTATAACAAAAATAAGGAAGTGTCGACTGCGCCGTCTATGTCATGCGGTTTATCGAGCAATTACTCGCCGATGAGAAGCTACGGTTACCGCAGACGGACGTCCCTTATCTGAGATTAAAGTATGTTTCCCACATACTTAAGGAGGGGAGGGCAGCCGGCATCACTAACAAAGGGGGGTCTTCGAAAGCGGATTGATAGAATTCCTTGTTTTTGTTTGTTTTCAAATGTAAACCAATTTAAATTCAGTTTATTGTTTTTGAAGAACATGACAAATTTTGTTAATGTAAATTTACTAGTCTCTATACTTATATACTTGACTTTTTTTTTTTACTTTCAGTTTCATTGTTTAACTTACAGTTTTGTTGTTTAACTTTCAATTTCATTGTTGAAATATTAGTGTTTCCATTTAAAATAACGTAGTCACTTGTTAAAATAAGTATTACCTGTTTAAACTGACAATGTCTCTATTTAAATATATGTGTTAACTGTTAAGAACAAGAGTTTCTCTATTCAAAAATCAGCTTATTTACAATGGCTAGTCGGTGACAATTTCATTGCAAGATCTGCGATTCTGATCGGAGCCATAGTAGTGGTTGCAATGTAACTCACAGACCTGAAAGACTTGTGACTCGATCCTTTTTTGTCTAGGACGCCCAGGTTGCCTTCTCATCACAGGCGGTCGCAGACATAGTTCACGATTTCTATCCGTAGGTTTGTCATCGTCGGGTATTGGGAATATAGCTTCCTTATGCACCAGTTTGTAATTGTCGACGGTGAAGTAGCCGCTAATAAATCAATGAACGCTGGTGTCTGTCTGCATTATTGCAGCACAAGCGTGTTTGTATGGGATATGATAAACTTGCCACCTACGACATGAGCATGTTCTGATGGCAAGATCTACAGAGTTGCTGCACTGGTCAATCAGTTCATAACGATCATTGACACAACGACCAACACGAAGATTTCGGCTATCCTCAACAAGTATCTCTATCTTCGAATGTATGTCCGTGCATAAGTAAGTCTCTCATTTGTTCACTTGCTCATGGCGGTTACATAATATGCGCGTCAACTTGAACCTGTACAACGTAGAACACAAATCTTAAACAAGCTTAACCAAAAACATTGATAGTTAAACATAAACACATTTGGTTAAACAGTATTATTATAAGTTAAACAATGAGGTCGATAGTTAAACAAAGACAATAATATTTGGACATTTCTAAAATGTTTTAAAGAATAAGACCAATTCTTAAGTGTAAATCAACATTTGAATACCTTATGGATTCGACCATTTTCGTCACCAGTAAATGCCGAGCTTTTTTTATCCAAGCATTGAATGACTCCGCGACATTTGAATACATCTCACACCAATGTTCACCTCTAAACAGATAATTCTACCAATGTGCCATATCCGATTTATTAATCAACCAGTGATGGGCTTCGGGTGATGTGGGCTGCAGTTCATTCACGGTATCATTGACTTCTTTAGCCATGGATGCCCATGCAATACGAAAGTATATAGACCAGCACTCCTTCCTCAATACCTTCCCAAGTCTGATGGTGGCTTTCATAAAATTGGCCTCCAAGTGACGAAGGCAATATGCATATGGGAAAAAAAGGGAAGACTCTCGCAATAGCGTTCTCATGATAATCTCCTTCCTCGTATAAAGCATCACCTAACTTGGATATGAACCAAGTCCAATTGGCATCGGTCTCGTTGTCGACAATACCGAAGGCGATGTGGAAGAAACCATTGTTTCCATCTTTGCCTGTGGCACCCAGTAGAGTACCCCGAAACTTTCCAAGAAGGTGGATACCATCAACAAACAGCAGCGGCCTGCAAGCCCTCTTGAATCCCACAATACACGCTTTGAAAGAAAAGAATGCACGTTTAAAATGCTCACCGTCTCTTTCCACAATCGCAATGCTGCCGGGGTTTGTCTCAACCACCTTATCCACGTACCAAAGGAACAAATCATAGCTAGAGATATCACAGCTGTCGAGGACCACCTGGGCATGCTCTTTTCCCAACCAAGCCTGCTTGTATGGAATGTGGACACCATGTTCCCGCAACATGTCCTTCTGAATGTCGATGGCTTTATACAAGGGCCGGTTTTTAAGTTTCTAAATCACTCGAGCGCTTACCCATTTTTTGGACGCTTTCGGATGTGAGGACGATCCTAGTCCACCACCGCAAGTGTGTGACGAGTTGATTGTCTTTATTTTGAAAGTATTTTTATTATATTCTTTTGATGCATGAAGGTGACATTCACAACCAACAGCAACGCATTCCAAAGTCACCCGGTGTTTTTTATTTTTTATGAATTTGAAGTTAAAATTCTGTTTGATTGTAAAATTTCGAAGTGCACCCCTGAAATGTTCAACGCCTTCAAAACATTGTCTGATATCCAACGACAATACTTCAGAATGATTTGATGAGGAAAGAATGCATCCCACACCGTCAAGATCGCCATGGGGTTGATCGGGCGCTCTCGCAGAATCCAAATTCCTGCCAACACTTCAGTTTAAACGAAAAATATCAATGTTTTAAGCAGAGACAAAATGTGTTTAAATGATAAAATCAAAATTTAAACGTTAATACAAATATGTACATAATGCCGACTAAATTAAACGAAGAAGATAAAATTTAAATGAAAATGCAATATATTTAAACAGACATTAGAAAAGTTAAACACTAATGAACTTATACAACTAGATAAACATAACAGAGGAGAATCTTACAACGAGAAAAACTTGTTTTCAGTAGGATTTGACAATGGCATATCGTCTGTCTCGACAACAAGATCAACTACAGAGCATTTGAAGATAGAGTACACGTGACACATCCGCTGGAAGTCGACATCATTTTCTACTGGACAAACTTTTTTTATATCCATCGGGTGTGATAAACTTCACCCTCACACGGGAAACATCAAAATCCCATCGCTCACATATCTCAGTTAATACCGACTCCCAAGAAGTCAGCGCCGTGAACATTAGCATTCTTTCCTCCCTGTTATATCTAGCAATACCACAAAAACTCTCCATAATATAACGGCAGAACTCAAATCGAACAAACCAAATGAGGAGAAGAAGAAGAATAAGGAGAAGAAGAAGAATAAGATGATGTAAACAACCTTCTAAACTTTGTTTCACAAAAAGCAAGCAGAAAGGTAAACAAAAAAAAGTATATAATTGTATGCATAAAGGTCAGACATGATGTGATTGGACGGTATTTTTCCCACCATTTTCAAGGGCAAAAAAGGTATTTCATAACATAGACCGACTTGAAGTGACCGAAAAGGGGCAATCCCTAGAGACAATCACTACTGGCGCCAGTTATACTTTTCTTCCTCTTTCCAACACTTCAGCTTTTTCTTTTTCTGCTAGGCATCCTTGGCTCGAAGTTCTTCTTCGCTTTCCATACTGTCATCGCTCGAAGGAAAGTTCTCACCTTATCATGAGTCTCTGTTTAAATGTGAAACTACTATGTCTAACAAATGTGATTTAGTGTTTAAAATATTGGTTCACTGTTTAAAATCATCTTATATCATTTAAACAAATATGTAAAACCTATAAATATTATCATTTAACTGTTTAAAAATATATGTTATCGTTTAAATTGCATGTTTTCACTGACATTGTGTTCAAGATGGATTTTCTTCCAAAACCTACGAGAGACACAGAGCCTCCATCAGTAGAGGGGAGAAGAAGAAAAATTTGTCAAGCTCCTGATGGTGTACCTCATGGCTACAATCCTCTTCCCAAACACGTCCTGCTCTGTTCGAAACTGGATAGTTGACTATGTCGATGACCTACCTGCCATAAGATGATATGCATGGGCGCAAGCGATGCACAAGTGGCTGAAGGAGGATGTCCCACAAATCTCTGTTTAAACATGTTTAACAAATGTGATTTAGTGTTTGAAATATTGGTCTACTGTTTATGACTTTTTATATCGTTTAAACACATATGTAAACTGTTTAAATATTATCATTTTACTATTTAAAAATACATGTTATTGTTTAAATTGAATGCTTTTACTGACATTGTGTTCACTGACAGAGCCTCCATCAAGAGAACACTTGAGCAGCTTGTTCACAGTTTAACTAGTTTTGATACCGTTTAAACACATAAGTAATTTGTTAAATATTTTGATTTAACTGTTTAATGTTATTGTTTAAATTGAATGCGCCCCCGACGTTTTTTAAATATCATTTTCATTGTTTGATTTCTAAGTTTATCTGTTGAAAAACATTGTCTCTGTTTAAACAAAATGTTTAAGTAAAACATTAAGAGAGAATGTCTCTGTTTAAAAATCAAAGTTGACACTCAAATAAGTTTATTTCATTTAAGATAATTTACACATTTACAATGCCTTCTGTTTAAATATCAAAAGTTGACACTCAAATAAGCATGTTTCATTTAAATATTTAAACATTTACACATTTACAATGCTTAGTCGGACCTCGGACACTTGCGACTCGATCCTCTTTCGTCTATTATGATCATCGACACCACGGCCAGCATGAGATTTCGGCTTTCCTCAACAAGTATCTCTATCTTCGAATGCTAACGGCGGTTGCATAACATGCGAATCTACTTGAACCTGTATAATGTAGAACATAAACACTTAAACAATATTAAACAAAGACACTGATAATTACATAGGAAAATGTATATTTAAATGAAGAGCTAGATATTTAAATGCCGACAATGATGTTTGCACAATATGGAAAAGTTTTGAAAGGATAAGAACAAATCTCAAGTGATAAATATCAACTCCATCTTAAAGGATGTGTCACAGTCATCCTCCTCTGGAGAATCCTCCGCAATGAAGCAATAAGTGAAAACTTTCTTATCTAGCCCAAGTCAAAACGCCTGCTTAATTGCTTCCCTATCATTCTCCGTTGGAGAATCCTCCGCATTCAGGCAATTAAGCGAGCATTTTGACCTGGCCAAGAAAAGATAGCTCAACTTGTTGATCTCAAAAATGTGGTCTGGCGGAAGCGAAAATCCTGGACACATGAAGAAGAAACTCATCAGAGAAGAAGCAAAGGAGGAGGAGGAGGAGGAGATGTCCAGGGGAAGGGGTTTTTCTTCTCATTTATGGTATGAAGTCCACAAGCCGGTTGACGCTTCAGATCCGAGAAAAAAAAGGGAAACGCATGGGAGACTGAGCTTTTCTCATTAACGAGGAAAGGGTCTTCCGATATTTATGTTAAATTTAAGAACATTTAATGCCGTCATTAATTCTTGTGTACGGAATACCACAAACTTGCCATCCGCCACCTGCCAACACTTTAGTTTAAACGGAGAAGATAAATGTTTTAAGCAAAGACATAAAGTTCTTAAATAGTAAATTATCAATTTAAACTTAAACGTTAATTCAAATAGTTACATACTGACAATTATATTAAACGAAGAAGACAATGTTTAAATGAAAATGTAATATATTTAAACAGAGAATGACACAGTTAAACAGTAATGACTCGTTAATGATGTAGAACTAAATAAACATTAAAGAGAAGAATCTTACAACGAGAAAAACTCGTTACCAAATGAGGAGAGGAAGAAGAAGAAGAAGAAGAAGAAGAAGAAGAAGAAGAAAAAGAAGAAGAAGAAGAAGAAGAAGAAGAAGAAGATTTGACAAAAAGCAAACACATGATGTGATTGGGCGGTTTTTTCCCACCATTTTTAAGGGGAAAAATGAAATTTCATAACATGGACCCATTTGAAGTGAACGGTAGGGGTAAAAGGGAACTTAAACAATAATGGAAGGGGTGTCCGGAGTTTGGCAAAGTTGGAGGGGCTGTTTAGGAATATTTGAAATTCACAAGGGATAAACATTAATTTTCCCTTATTTATATAATTCAATGTTAAAAAAAATTATATCATGAGTTCTAAAATTTTTAAAGATGAATAGCTAAAATTAAACAGGAATGAAAACAAAAAACATCAAAATTTAGATGAAAAACACTCCGCCGTGGAGGGAAGAAAATTATCCCACCTTTAATTGGGTTTGACCATAATAAGTATAACCGTAATTATCTTTTTTTTTTATACTAGGTGACAACCACCCATATCTAAGATTTAAGTCAGGAACCGATACACATGTGGAGCGCACTCGCAAACTCACTTTGCTCTCGTCTTGTGTAATTTTTGATTTTGGAATCCCTCCAAAACGAGAACCTTACACAAAAAATCCAGTACCAATAGGCCAAGCAACCATTGGTATAACCATAATTATCCTATTTAGAGTAGGTGTAGATAAATTTTACATAAAAACACCTTTGACTATACTCGGAGATATGAAAAAATTTGAAAGAAAAGAAATAATTTATTTTTTTATCTTTTTATAAAACCAAGTCAAAGCATTTGAACATTGTTCAAGAATCAGATAAAACACGTAAGAAAATTTGATCATACCAGTGGTGATGCTCTTCTATTGTTTATTTATTTATTTGCTGTAAATTTCTCTTCACAAAATTTAAAGGAAACCCTAATCAACTTTTTGCATGATTGCATCTATTTAATCAAACCTCAAGTTTGATTGGTTCACACACGTGCGTCTCCTTTTTATGCTTTTTAAATCAATATGCGTTGAACTTATTAAACCAAACATGCACCGTACTCATCATGGCGAGTAGGCCATTGCTTTTGATGGAGAAGTGGAGTTCGTACAACTGCAACGTGTTTTCAGCTTCACATATGAAGAACTTCTCCATGCATGTGCCTGAGAGTTTGCATGCAAACTCCTTTAAACAGAATTGGCAACCGTACTAATTGTTTTCAGATAAAGGTATAAAGCACCTCTCCATGTCTGATTTTTGTTTTTGGCGCCAGAGGAAGCGTGAGATAGCCGTCTTCTTTTGCACTTACATCCTCAGCAGACTTGCTCAGATATCACTCTTGCTAGTTAACCTTATAAATCATGATTGGAGGCATTTTACTCAAAAGCCAAACAAGCGGAGTTTCTTCTCCTTGTTGCAGAAAACAAAATAGTTGTTGCTTTTGTTTTGGATGACACTTGTAGAAATCACTAGTAGCTGAGTGCTAACTGCAAAGGATAAGAGTAATGCTATATAGAACGAAGAGGTCACACGAAACCAGCCACACGAATGATGTGGCTGGTGACGTGTAATCTTTTTTTTTTTTAAATTAAAAAAAATTGAGAAAGTAAAAAACAACATCACCACGAATCTCTCTTTCTATCACACTTTCTCTTTCTTGTGGGGCTCTCTCCCGTCCCTTGCCATTGCTTTCCCTCCCCCGCTCCCGGTCTCTGCTTCCCCGCCCCTGCTCTCGGCCTCCACATCCCTCACCCGCTCCCGGCCCCCGTATCTCTCTCATTTGGCTTAGAAGGGAAGCTAGGACACAGGTCGGTGGTGCACCAGAGAACCATGCGGGGGCTGCCATTTCGTCTGGCGCAGCTGGTTTCATTGCCGATCCCATTGCCCCAGAGGCGCCACATCCTTGACCGGGCCTCACGGCGAAGGCTTTGACTTCTCCACGCTCAGCCCCTTTCGAGTTCCCAAAGCGCTCGTGCGTGGGTCGCATTCGAATCTCACAAGAAGGTTTCTTCACTTCTTTTCATATCTTGTTATCTCTCAAATGGGAAGAGTTTCGTTTCCGACTTTTTGGATTACTCGGGGTGCGTTCGTGTGGTCTCATCATTTGTGTTGTTTTTTTCTTGGATCTTTAATATTCGGTTGGAGTTTTTCTCCGATAACGTTGTTCCCATAGAGAGAGTTGGGATTTGGTGACTTAGCGGTTAGAAACTTAGAATAGATTTTTCTGAGAGATGAATAGGGTGAAAATGTTTTCCAAATTTGTGTTCACCATTTTCTTTGGCACTCCATGTTGATTGAGTTGTAATCCTTTCTACAGGATTATGTGGCTCCTTTTTCTCTAAGGTGGGATTTTCTTTAGGAATTGTAATCACAAATTGTATTTGTAATTTTTAAAACTCATACCGACTCAGGCATCTTGAATCAAGGGACAACTGTGTGGAAGACATGTAGATTCTTTTGCTATTCTTTCACATTATGTGAGATGTGATATTTCCCTTCTCATTCATTTTTGCACTCATTATCAACCCACGATTTCTTAAAAAGAAGTATAATGCCATTGTATGTTGCCTTTTTTAATTGAAGTAGGAATTATAAAGCATAAGAAGTATAATGCCATAATCTCTTATCTGTGTTAATCAAAAGCAGGACATTAGGAGTTATATGAATTGTGAAATGTTCATTTAAATATTTTTGCAAAGTACACACCGCAATTGACATTTGGAGCATAGGATGTATATTTGCAGAAATGCTTACATGAAAGCCAATATTTCCGGTAAGAATGTGGTTCATCACCTGGATATCATGACCGATCTTCTTGGTACTCCTTCACCTGAATCCATTGCAAGGGTTAGTTCTCTATTGGATTGTGCGTGTATAAAAATTCCTTTGATAACTTTTATTTTTGGTCTATTTATTTCTTCATGAATTTCTCTAAGGTGATAATAATATTGATTTCGAAGAACGAGCTATATTGATACAATGTTGCAAAGAAGAGCTATTTTTCCACATCTGCTATGTTGTTCAGACTCTATGATTCGCCAGGGAACATGATCCGAATAAAGTCCATAGGATGTTTTTTTCATCTTCGGGTTTGATTAAATCGAGCTTTGAATCATTCCATCTATAGAGAAAGGGGTCATTGCTAGCCACTTCCATCAACTGGAAAAAGTGAATCTTGGGTCGTTGCTAGCCATCAACTGGAAAGAGTGAATCTTAAGTCAAAACCATTTGTATTTCATCATGCTATTACCATTCAAGTCCATTTCATCCAATATCAACACCTATAAAGCAAAGTAAAAGAAACAACGAATCAAATAATACCAAAGATGCAGAGATAGAAGTACCACCTCCACAACAAAACTATATCATAACAAAATCAACGAATTCCCCCAAAACTCCATCAATGTGCATTGCCCACACCATAGTTAACAGATAAATCAACAATATCCACTCACAAAATCAAAATCAAATTTTTGTCTAGAGAGATTAATTCAACGAAACAAAGAAATATTTTCCATAGAATTAAAAGCAATTCAAAGTGCTAAACCTTGGTCGTATCGATGAGAAGCCGCAGTAGTACTCGATCGGCTTTAGACATGCCACCTCTAGTTCTAGAATTCCATAAACAAAGAGGATTGGAGTGAGAGGGTGATGATAGATTGCCTTAGAGAGAGAGCGAGAGAGAGAGAGAGAGAGAGAGAGAGGAGTACGTGTTACTGGTGTAAGCGTAGGCGATGAGGGGTGACGAAGCGGTAGAAGCCCGCATAGGAAACCATCCTCCTGAACTTCTGGATCTTCAAGATGGATTTCCATTGATCGTAGAGCTCTATTAATGTCGAAGGAGATGATGAACAGAAGGGACGGCGGCGGCGGCCGCAAAGGAGATGGAGGTGGAACGACGGCCCGATTGACACGAGGAGGAGACGGGGCCTTATACTTTTCTTTTTTTTTTCTTTTGTAGTTTTTTCTTTTAGGGCATGAGTGAGATAAGGATAGGGATCTACCGCACGAGAAAGGAGAGGAGGGGGGAGCGGCGCCTAGCTTCTCCCCGCACCACCGATCCGGCCGCCTCCCTTCTCTTGTGCACCTCCGACTTACGGCCGCTGCTCCCTTCTCTGGTGCACCTCCGACCTATGCCCTAGCTTCTCTTCCAAACCAAACGAGAGAGATACAGGGGCCGGGAGCGGGTGAGGAAAGCGGCAGCCGGGAGCGGAAGCGAGGAAGCGGCGGCCGGGAGCGGTGACCGAGAGTGGGGGAGGGAAGCGACAACTAGGACTGGGAGAAAGCCCCAAGAGAGAGTGTGTGTGATAGAGAAAGAGAGAGAGAGAGAGATTCGTGGTGATGGTCTTTTTACTTTCTCAAAAAAAATTTAAAAAAAAAAAAAGATCACACGTCACCAGCCACATCATTCGTGTGGCTGGTTTCGTGTGACCTCTTCGCTCTATATAGCATTACTCAAAGGATAAAGGTTTGAAACCTTACTTTCATAGTACTGTCTACTAAAGCACAGATTGTTCCCTGTATACTAGGTATTGTGGTATCAGTATGAGCCCTTTGTGAAAAGAGTTGTATTATTCACTCTTCCAAGGTTGCATGACAAGGGAATTTATCATTGTAAGGTTATGGTTCTTGATATATTATTTTGGACATATGTGGCAACATTTCATTGCCCTTGTATTAATCCGCCCACATAATAAATTTTTAACGTTGTTGAGTTATCATAACTGATGCACCTTCGTGCATTTTATCTCTTTGATGATATGTGTCACTTTTGGCAATATATATATATATATAAATATATATCCATAAATATAGTAGATAAGAAACAAAAATCTCAAATAAAATCAACTAAGAGCAAAGCGTCAAGGAATAAGGATAAGGCACATTAATAGAAAAGAAAATTTGAAGTTTAAAAGGATCGTCCATCTATAACTGAAGCCATCTCCACAGTAATTATGAATCACATTTAAGAAGAATAATCTTATATTCAACTAATCCAAACTAAGCAGATGTGAGTTTTTATTGTTTTTAATAAATCTTAATTAATCAAAATAACCAAGTTAACGAAACTCATTAAAATTATTGATAATGAACAATTAGTATTATATCCAAGTCTTCAAGCCTTAATTTAAATCTATAGATGAATCTTGCACTACAACAAATTTGTCAATTATTGACATATGCGATAATGTCATAAAATAATATATTTTTGTCACTAAAAATATTTTGTGACGCTTTGTTGCCGTCACCACATTTTGTCGCCTTTGCTCCGTCGCTAAAGGGTTAATGTGACGATTTACATGTTTGTCACACAATAATACCTTTTATGTGACAAAATTATCATATTTTACCTATTTTATAATCATTAATGACATGCATTTTTATCACTAAATGTTGTGCCAAACTGTCATAAAATGTTATGAATTGTCACTAAATATGAGGTAAAGTTTTATCATTTGTGACATTCCATTGATTTTCAAATAATAAATAACAAAAATATTTGTTACCCTTTTAAATAGAAAAGTCACTATATATTGTTAAAAAATGTAATATTTAGTGACAAAAGTCTATTTTCGGGATAATGAAAATGCGTCACTAATGAAAAATATTTTCGTCATTAAATACATTGATCATTTAATTAAGATGACAAAAATATAAATGTCACAACAAAATTAATACTTTGTGACATGCATAATTGTTAAAAAAATATACCATAAATTAAATTTTTTTGTAATGTCACAATTAATTGAATATTATATAATTTGTAATATTTTTATAATGTCACAATCAATCATGTTTTTATGATGTATTTGTAATTTGTGACATATTTTAGTGAATATTTTTTAATAAATTATATAAATTATCAAAAATTTAATTTTTGATAATATATCATAAATAATATTAAATCAATATTATTATTGCAAAAAGAAAAATAACACAATTATCATAATTTATAGTTAACCTTATGGACTAACAAATTTCAATTTCGTAAAATTTCAATAACATTAAAAACTTATAATCCTAAGTAAATCATATCAAAATAGATAACTATTCTTCATGCAACTCTTGTGTTGTTCGCGTTTATGGTGTTTGTTGATGGAGAGCTTGCCTCATTAAAACCTGAAATAAATATTTTTAAAATAATAAATATTAATTTATAAGAAGAGTAAATAAACAAAAGTAAAGTTCAAAATATAATTATATATACACATACATATATGCTAATATGCATCCAAAAAATTAATAATAAGCACAATAGATAGTCATAACAAAAATTAATTGATTAATGACAAACTTTAACAATTTAAAGTGCTAATCAAACAACTATAGAAATTATAACAATAATTCCATTATAAAATAATGATAATTAAAAAATACATAAATTAATAAAAAAAACACAAGAATCAATATTGTTAGCAAACCTTTGGAAAGAAAACTTTAATCTAATGATTGTAGCCGATGTCAATATCTTTCCCATTCAAATATTTCCTTCTCCAACGTAACCATCATCACTACAAAAACCCATAAAATTAGAAGCAAATCAAGCAATTATAAAAAATTTATGAACTAAGTGCATTGGAACACTAATACAAATACTTAAAGATTCATGAGATCTTTGATGAAGTAGGAACTTACATAAGCATTATAAAAAAAAAATATCAAGAACTAAAAAAAAGCTGAAAGTGTGCCTTAAGATGGAGGTAACAATAAAATAAAAAATAGACAGTAGTATAGACATTGAGAAAGAGAAATATAATGTATCCTAGCAATGATGAGAAAGAAAGAAAGATTGAGATTGAGATAGAGATTTATATAGAATTTTGTTTTAAAATTTTTATAAAATTTAAACTAAATTTAGATAAATTAAAATTATTTAGAAATTTTTATAGGATATATCTTTTTATTGAATGAAAATCTGTTCAAAGTCTATATAAAGACTAAAATATTTTTATTTTTATAATTAAATTCGCAATAAATTTTTTAAAAAAATTATTAACAAATTTAAACTAAATTTAGATAAATTAAAATTATTTTAAAATTTTTATAGGATATATCTTTTTATTGAATGAAAATCTTTTCAAATTGTACCCTTTTATATATTTTTTAATTAAATTCGCAATAATTTTTTAAAAAAATTATTAACAAATTTAAACTAATGAAACTTGAATTTTAAATTACCGTTTAAATATATTTCCCAATAATTTTTTTAAAAAAAACATTTTAACAAATTTAAACCAATGAAATTTGAATTTAAAATTAGTACTGTAGTTATAAAAACTTGTTTAATATCTATATAAAATTACTTCAATAATATAAAGGCCTTTTATAATTTAGTCCTTATTAATAAAATAAATTATAATATATGTGAATGTGTTAATATAAAATATCTCTAATAAAATCTTTAAAAATAAAAAAAAAATCAAAAAGAGATAAAGAGAGTTATTTGAATAAAAAAATAAATAATTTAAAAATAAATCAATATAAAAATAAAACTAATATGGGGATGCTACAACCCTATCTTCACAATTTTTGAAAAATAAACAATGTATAAATTGATATATATAGTTTAAAAAAATTATATTTTTTTAGGAAAAAAATATTTTGCAAATTTTTTTAATCCCCTTGCCCCTAGGTATTAAATTGGCTTATATAACATGAAAAAAATTTATATTCTTTTTGCAAAAAAATATATTGTTTTTGCTTTCTCAAGTTTTTACTTGCAAAAAGCTATTTATATTGTGTAAAAAAATATGATTTTAGAAAAAAATATTTGGAAAAAGTCTATTATTTGCTTTTACATTCGACAAATTGGTATGCATGATAGTGAAAAATTATATTTAATAAAAAAATATTTACAAAAAGAAAAATTGTTGTTTGGTTTATTAACATTTTGTGTGACCCACCTAAAAAATTTATTGTTATGTCCTTAATTACTCATATCTATGTCAATTTATGCAAATAACTTTGTTATATTTTTTTTCTGAAATTAATTGTAAAGCATAAAAGAATGTTTATGTCATTTAGTATTTTATCTTTCAATATTTAACATTTGATTACGAAAAAAAATTATTAGTGAGAGATGATTAATGTCATTAAATTTAGTAACAAATAGTGACATTATCATATATCATCAAGTAATGCGATATTATTTGTGACAATATTATAATGTCGTTATTACTTATATTTTGGTGACGAACCTATGTGTCACAAAAATAAATTAAGATAAATAAAAAAAAAATTCAAATTGTCATTGATAATGTATGTTAATATTAGTAACATTATTTAAATTTAGTTTAAAAACAAGAAATTTTAAAATTTGTCACGAAAAAAATATTATATTAGTGACGTACTATATTTGTCACTTAATATTTAAACCGTCACTAAAAGTACGAGTGCATTTAGAGCTAATCTTTTTGTGACAATATCATGTGACAATTCAAAGTATTGTCACATAAAATTATCAAACAAGCGAAATGAGTGACTAAATAATGATTTCGTCACGTTATGTATTTATTTTGTGACAAAAAACCAATATGTCAAAATTAAAATTGTCACTAATCATCAATTTTGTTGTAGTGTTGATTGGGCTATTAAAATATAAATATGTTATTCATATAGGTAATAATAGTAATTTTATTTATTTATTTTGAGAAGAGTTATTTAGTGATATGCGCACAACAAGTAATATTGCCTACTCATGCTCCCTCACTCTGTTGGTACAGGGTTCAAGCTACAAGTCCTTACTCATGGCCAGAGATCCCTGGCACCCACTCACGTCCAACGTGTTTTCATCCTAAGCAATATACGTCTCGTAGATAATGCTTCTCATGATGGAACCAATGTCATTAGACCAAAAACCTTTTGACAATAATAAAAATTTTATTTTAAATTAAAACTTTATCTATTTGGTGAATTTACATAATTATAATCCGTTTTAACCATAATTTGACAATAGTTTTATTTCCGCATACATATTTCCCCAGAAAAACATTTTATGAGATAAATCTAGATTCACATTATATGATCACGATAATGGGTGTTTTTCATAAGAAATAGAACATATTTCATACTAGTCTTGCATTTATTCAAGCACAACCACACTAATGCAAATGTTTTTTTTCCTTCTCTTCACCAACTTGAAACCATGTCCTCTCTGCTTGTTTGAGTGCTCAGGTGCCCAAAATGACAATCTCGACCAATTCCTCCAACCTTTCTTTAATCTTTTCTCTTCTAAACCAATTCATGAAGAAGTTGCCTGAGTGTAAAAAGAAAGAAAACTATTACTATTAGTCACGTGACTAACCATCCATATCCATATGACCTTCTTAACATGGTTGTTAAATAATGCAGCAAGGTGACTTAAGTAACCATATCTCTGTTGAATATTATAAGCAACAATCTCAACACAATGTAAAAGAATCCACTTACAAACCCTAGTTTATACCAAAATGTCGGTTCTAAACTAATATAGTTTGAATGCCTGAAGTATATTAACATTAAGAGGATTGTGTTAAGTGTGTTTTGGTGTATATCAGATATGTCAAGTATATGTATTTTGAATACATATTAATATATACCGAAATTTTTGTTAGACTTTCCAAAATAATAGATTTTTGAAATTGCATTTTTGATATTACCTTAGAAAACCCAAGTAACATTGGTTTGATATAATCGCTAATATAGTTTGGAGAGATTGATTTGAATTAACGTACGTACTAAAGAATGATATTGATGTTTTCTTAATTTGTAGGTACACTAAATCATTTCTATATGACTCAATAAAAAAATAACAAAAATTAAATTTCATTCTTGGTAAAAGAAAATGTCTAATCACTAAAATAGTCCCGCTACTTTTAAAAATATGCCCACTTAGTCCCTCTAGTTGGGTCATTTTTAAAAGTATAGGGACTAGTTGGGAGCATTTCTAATTAAGTGGGTAAATTTTCAAAAACAGAGAGACTAGTCAGGATCATTTCTAAGTAGAGGGACCAAAAAAAAAGAGAGAGAAAAGTAGAGGGACCTATTAGGATATTATACCAAAAGAAAATAACATATAAAAAAACAAAAACCATTAATGATTTCTATATTTGACGTGAACTCACAATAATTGTTGCAGCTAGTGTCATGTCTGCTTATGTCATGTACATGTCTACTGAAGGAACCAAAAAAAAAAATAAACAAATTTGTTTGATTAAGGATCAAAATAAATATATTTTTATTTGACAATTAAAACCAATAATGACCCCCCTAAAACCAAGTACTGACTTTTATTTAAAAAAAATAAACAATGTATATAATTTCACTTGGCGCTCATACTAATATAGAATAAATTATTCCAAAAATTAACATTCTCAATTATAAAAATATATTCTTTAATTTTTTCACAATTTCAAAATCTTTATGAAAAAAATATTTTACAAAACACAGGATTTCCCGAAGCTATATGTCAAAAAATTAATTTTATATAATAATAATAATAATAATAATAATAATAATAATAATTATTATTATTATTATTATTAAATTGCTAAATATACTTTGGTGACATAAATCAAGGGCATGAAGGAGAAGGTGAGGAAATACTTGAGAGTGGATAACAAAAACAATCTTGTCACCAGATCTCGATCGAGAAGTTGGCATGTATAACCTGAGCACCTTCTTCTCCAAGGATTCTTATAACCTCATGCAATGTGAAGCTCTTGTTCAATGTGCTCATTAGTAGTATCCTCATGCAATCATCAAAGCATTGCACTTGGACTGCGACTTTTCTATCAATGATATTCGTCATGTGGTTTCTCTGCATGCTCATCTTCATCTTCATTTCAGTCTTTTCATTTTCTAGTGTTTTGAGTCTTTCTCTTAGCTTCCCTACGTATGATGTGGCTTCCTCTAAGATATCTTTTTGCTTTAAGGCATTCTAAATATATATATATATATATATATAAACCAATAAGTTTTACACATGTCATGTCATAGATAAATTAATATACGAAGATAAAAGAGTATTGATTTTAATAAATATTAATGAAGTAAAAAATTTAATTCATTCTATATAATTTTTTTCCTCACAATTATTTTTAAACTTCCAAACTTACAAGAAAAAACTTAGTGAACAACATCATGGCCTGTCCTTAGATGAAGAGGATATATATATGCTCTTTGGGTACAGAAAAAAGAAAGAGCGACAGGTAAAGAGAAGGGTTGCAAATGAACCAGGCTATTCATGAATTACTCGAAGCTAGCTCGATCGTTTTGCAAAAAAATTCGTTCATTGGTAAACAAGCAGAGTTCAAGCCGAGCTCGATCCTCAAATTATACTTAGCTCGTCAAGGTTGATGAATAACTCATTACTATAGCACTTACGTGTTGTAGCAATTTAAATATTTTTTAAATAACTAATACAGCCGTAATAATGTAAAATAATGCAGTTATAAATTGTAGTTGCATTATTATAGTTAAATTATTTTGCATGTGTGTACTGTACGTGTAGCGATATATAATACTATAGCTAGAAGCCTAACTAGAGCTTGATATTATCTTAACTAGCGGAACCCATGCCTAACAAAGAAAATTTTTGGGATGCTATCATGTAAATATACTTACTTAAACTTTAACACTTTTAATCGACCAACCAAACTTGCTTCTTATCTGTTACAGCTGTATATATGTATATGTGTGTATATAGTGTATGAATATATATATATATATAGAGAGAGAGAGAGAGAGAGAGAGAGAGAGAGAGCATATCATACACATACCTTTGAACCAGAAGGTTGGCTTTGGGAAATATTGGAGGATAGCTGTAAAAAAAAGGCTCTTCATGTCCATCCTTCTATTTTTCTCTATTATTTTTTTTTTTCCAGCTTCATTGGATGTTTACTATACCGACCACCCATCATCCCTCCCTCTAATCTCTCTATACAAAATATATGTAAAGACTTCTCAGAAAGAGTTCGACCGAAATTGAGATATTTCAGGACATTCATATATATATATATATACAGAGAGAGAGAGAGAGAGAGAGAGAGGGCCTGGGGGATATATGACTTCATAGGCTTAATTCTGTCCGAACTAGCCATCATGGTCATTGGGAACACTTGTCAAGCACTGAGAGTACTTGTGAACTACAGGACAACAGTTAAGCTGGTCACAGGAAATTCCAGAGAGACATGAGTAAAAAACCGGCCAAACTATTCTTGAAGCAAGTTAGCTGTCCAAATACGAATGGGGAATATTGCAGCAGCCTTGCGTTGTCTTTGACAATATAACCGTAACGACCGCGTAAACGTCATGGATGATGTGTCCAAAGTCCAAACACTTATGTAAATATACTTGGTGGATGCCATGTTATTTTTATTTTTTATTTTAAATATCAAACTTTAATTTATATCATTTTAGTTATTTAACTTTAATTTATTTTCATCAAAAATATACCAAGGAGATTTCGAAAATAATTTGATGACATTTATGCTCAATTTATTATATTAGCAGTAATTCCCCACATTATCTGCACATGCGGACATGACAAATCATTAAAAAAAGCCATATGACCACTCTTATTAACACGTCATATACCACGTCAATATGATAAACTGGTCTATAAAAATGGTTATATAACTCTCTTTGATCATGTAACATGTCTACGTATGCAGATGATGCGTCAAACTGGCGTTGACGTGGTAAATCTGGCTTATATATCATCAAATTCTCATTGTAACCCTTTTAGTACCATTATGGTGAACGCAAATTAAAATTGAGTGACCAAAATAATACAAATTGAAGTTTGATACTCAAAATGAAAAATGACTATAGTACGATACTCATCCAAAAAATTTACCCTAATTTTTTTAAATGGATAAATACTTATGTAATTTTTCTTTTTTACTTTTAATTTTAGAGAATTTTAACTTATTTTCGTTTAGGCAAAAAGTTTTTAAAACGTTGGAAACTTTCTCGTTTGTCCTAATAATTCTTTTTTTTTTGTTTGGTTTATTTTTTAATATATATATATATATATTTAAAGTGAAGCAATCTTTCCATCTTATTTTAAGGTTCCGAGTATTTTAATTTTTTATATATTTCAGTATTATTTATGTATTTATTTCACTTTTATTTTGGGATGAAATCAATTTTGTATGATCAATTTATTTGATTTAAATAGTGTATCATCTTCGAAACATATTTTAAAAATACATAGATTTAAAAAAATGGATGCCTTCTGATATGGTTCCCTAAGGATGATTTTGCCAATATGGCCACTAAATAAAATCAAAGTTTAGTGGCTCTTATTCTCATATACAATAATCCCACTAAGTTTAAAAATTATATGGCTATATCTTTTGACAATGTTAAATATAAAATTATCTCTAAGATTTTTGTTAATAGATAAAAGCCCTTTATTTTCTCTCGTTAATGTTGAATATTCTGGTGGTCATTATATATATATATATCTTTGATGACAACCTAGCTACTTAGGGATTTTTTTTATAAAAATAAATAAATCACGATTTTATTAGAAAACTGGAAAACAGAACAAGCTGAAGTAAAGTACATCACCTGAAGTGATGCATTTATAACAATCACACACTATAACATCAAAAAAAGAGGAAACTAGGATGACACTATATTTATGGTTAGGATTTATAGATGAAAAGCTTATAATATCTTATATGGAATGTAATTCTTATGCATTATCCAAGATGAACTTTTTGACTAGATTGATCAAATAAATTAAAGTTTACATTAAATCTTCTAGGTTTGCTTTCTTGACTAACAGTAGAGCCACGGCTTACCCTTTTTAGAGACCTTAGATGGAGATATCCTCTACCCCTTTTTACAGATCCTCCATCCTTGATCTGTTCAACCTTTCTCTTAGTGTAAATCACTGGGCTCTGTTTTCTCTTCTTGCTTGTTTCGTGTGAGCAATTTCTTTTAATTCTATCTATCATCACTTGCAGAGAAAAATCTCACTCTAAATCCAATGAACTAACTAGTAAATCACCATGAGTGGTTTATGTTGTTTTATGATGTGACTATTGTTGTTCATTTCTTACAATGTCCTTTGTTGGGATGGTGATTTGAATCCTAATAATGAAAGGGTCTGAGAATGTTTTTTTTTTAAATATATATACTTATTTATTCTGTTATGGATATATATATATATATATATGTCATTAACCTTGAAAGAGAGCATTGATTTAGTGCCAATCAGAGTGTCCTTTTAATTGAGGTCTTGGACTCTTCTTTCAAATTTTCATGTCACTAGGAAGAGATCCTCACTATACCTAAGGGCCTTCTCTATTTTTTTTTTTTTTAAAAATATATTTCTGAGCTCCCTCGACTTTTTTTTAATTTTTACTATATTTGTGGTTTATTCATTTTATAAAAAAAATTTATATCACTAATCATTCATATTTTCATCAATCATTTTATCATCAAGTAAATATATAGCTTCAAGCATTAATGAAACCTTCGTGCATCTCTCTTGCAAAACTTGTTGTCCGTAACTGGTGTATCACCTTACCTACTTATCCCCTTTAACATCCCCTTATGGGGGGCACTTGTCGCTTTTGTAAAATCTTGTGGTACATGACAAGATCCCCTTGCGTATATCCCGCAAGTGCATGGGTTTGTCGAAGTAATAATCCCGGGTGAGCGGGTATCGAATCCACAGGGAGTAGGGAATAAAAATACTTAATTAGATTCTTAGCTATGTGAAAGAACAATGATAATGAGTGTGACAATGATTCAATTCTCAACAGTAAAAGCAACAAGTAAGAGAGCAAAAGTAAAGAAGGGGATAAGGCAATCGATAAAAATGGGGTACCCGGATAATGCTCCGCCTAGGATAATTGTTTCAAGTGCAAGAACCCTCTATTATGCTTCCTAATCAATGCAATGGTGAGTCGTGGAAATCCTTAATTACATAGTCCCAAATCTAAGGTCAACTATGCCTAACTCTATACATGTCCCGGAGGAGAAATCGAACAATCTCAACATCTCACACTCGCATAGAGTTGCAATAAGCTCTAGGGATTCCAAGTGATAAATCTCTTCCTTATTATAGACCTAACCCTTTGGTCCAGGTGGAAGGTCCCTAACCACAATTGAGCCCTAGATACTAAGATCACCTCAACGCTTCACTCCGTTACACGCGCAACTAAGCTCCAGCGGAAGTTCATCCCTTAGACCATTCACTCTATTATGACCGCAAAGAACTCGAGGAACGGAGGTAGAATCTATCACATCGGAGGGGAAAGGGGACGCTCCAGTACCTCTCGACTCACCCTCTAAACCCTCTCCAACCTAGCTTTGTCTAATGCTCGTGGTGTGTCACTCACTCACAAGGTTACCAACAAGAATTCTCAACCCTAGTGTCACTCTAGGGGAAATGTTCATACAATCAAGCATTCAAGGTTGGAACTCACAATAAACATCAATTTATTGAAAGCATAATAAAGAGGTTCAAAGAAATAAATACATCCTAGGGTTCACAATACCCGAGTACCCACTAGGGGTTTAGCTCTCCATGGTGCTAAGTACAATCAAAGAAATAGAATGTAAAAGCAATGAATCCATAAAGAAACCCCCACTAGTCGTGTCGATGGTCTTGTGGAAAGTCCTCTACTCGTCGTCCAAGGATTCCCTCGTCCGGTATAGGATACGCCTCGACGGAAGCTCCCCTACCAACCTTCTTCCTAAGGAATGACGATGTCGGAGCCGTAGAACCTCTCCAAAACCTTGGCCAATACCCCTCAAAACCCTAGCCGAAGCCCTCTCTCAAGTTGGGGAAAAGATGGAGAAAAGAATACTAAAATCGGGGCTGATTCGTCTTTAAATAGGGCTGGAATCGGGCGACTACACGGGCGTGGATGCTTCACGTGCCTGTGGGGAATTTCCACACGGGCGTGGATAATTTCCACACGCCCGTGTGGATCCTCTGAACTCCTGTTTTCTCTGCCGTCTGTGAATAGTGTTGCTACAGTACTCGCTGCCGTGTTGCTGCAGTGCTCTTCTATAGTATCCGGCCTGAATAGCTTCCCGAATCCATACTTTCATTGGAGTAACGCAAACGGGCACACATTCACGTCGTGGATCACTTGCTTCTTCAATGATAGGCAAGTTGGTGGAGCTCTTGTTCTATGTGCATAAGTCGGAATGCTCGAGTGTAACTGCCTTTGTGCTCTTCCAAATGGATGTGCCAAACTCGAATACGAGGAGATTGGCACACACTATATCATCTCACATCGACCTATGTCTTCGCGTTTGAACCTTAGCAAGATTTCCTCCAAAATCGGTGCATTGTAATCCACATTGGCTTCTTTCCTTCATACTTGGCCTCACAACCCTACCTGCACGAAAGTAACATAAAAACACACATATTAGTGTAAAAACCTGAGAAAAGTAATGCTCAACATAAGGAATGAACGCTTCCCATTCATATCGCACAAGCACTTATCAGTACACACACGCAAAGGGTGTGTCAGGGGTCAATACCGGGTTGTATTGAGGCCGTATGGCTTAGAACACTTTCTGTTTCAAAAATTTTCCAAGTGCTATAATGACTGCTACAGTGATTTACTACAGTATATCTGCTATAATACTCCAACGACAATATCTGCCATAGTGAATACACTATAGTACTCTAGCTATAGTAATATATGTTACAGTACTGCGAGACCTACTTTTCTTCTCTTTTTCACCCTTATCGTATCCTCGTGTTCTCCATGGCTCCTCCATGCCCTACAATGCAAATAATTCACTATTAAGCACAAAATGGGCATCCATTCCTACAAAGATACATGCTGGTGGCTGTTGATTATATCTCCAAGTGGGTGGAGGCTCAAGCTTTGACTATTAATGATGCTAGAATTGTGGCGAAATTTTTGAAAAGGTTGTTCTCCCGATTTGGAATCCTGCGAATTATCATCAGTGATCGAGGAACCCATTTTTGCAATGTTTAAATTGAAAAGATATTGAAGCATTATGGAGTGCATCATCACCTAGCTACTCCCTACCACCCGCAAACTAGTGGTCAAGTGGATGTCACAAATAAAGAGCTTAAGAGAATTTTGACAAAGTCAGTGGAACAAGAGAAGCGGGATTGGTCAGAACGCTTGGATGACACACTTTGGGCTCACTGAACAGCATACAAAACTCTGATAGGGACCACTCCCTACAACTTGGTGTATGGTAAGTCGTGTCATTTACCTGTGGAGCTTGAGCAAAAGCCCATTAGGCAATCAAGGTAATGAATTTTGACTTAAGCAAAGTGGGGGGAAAAAAGAATGCTTCATCTCAATGAGTTGGATGAATGGAGCTTGAAGGCATATGAGAATGCAAGGATTTACAAGGTAAGAATCCGGAAGTTGCCTGACAACCATATCAAGAATCCAAAGGAGTTTAAAGTAGGTGATTAGGTTCTATTGTTCAATTCCTGCCTATGATTATTTCTGGGGAAGCTCAAGTCCAGATGGTTTGGCCTATATACTGTCACTCAAGTATCAACTCATGGGCTGTTAAAATTTTTCATCGGGAGAAAGGTACTTTTAAGGTGAATGGACATCGTCTCAAACCATACTTTAGTGTTGAGGTAGAGAGCAATGACAAGGAAGTATTTTTTCTTCATGAACCCCCATGAGGTAAGATAGGTATGTCAAGCTTAGTGACGTTAAACAAGCGCTTCTTAGGAGGCAACCCAAGTCTTTACTATTTTTCTAGGTCTTAGTTTAGTTTTTGCATGAGTAAGAAGAGCCTTAGTGTTGATGTCTTGATTTTTAAATGCTATTGCTTATTGCTGTGTTTTTCTCATGGATCGTTGGTGTTTTTCGTGTTCTTTATTGTGATTGGAGAAGTTCTTAGATCGTTTGAGCATGTTTTCATGTTTCTATGGTCAGTTTTTCCCTGTATATGCAGTCTTTGTAAGTGTATATATGTTGCAGACATTTTTCTACAGAGCCTGTAATTTTTCTAAGTTATCCAGAGAAGACACACGGCCGTGTGAAATTTTCACATGGGCGTGTGTTTTAGTTTAGAGCTCAACTTCTCCATCCTAAGAAGACATAAGGGCCTGTGAATGCCCCTAGGAGTGACCTTGTGACGGTCACATGCCAGTGGATCCCTATAGATTTGGTAATTTCCCTGTATATAGGAGTGTGTGAATGGCCCTATGGATGACCTTGTATATAGCACACGGGCGTGGGTAATTTCCACACGCCAGTGTGAAACTCTGCAGAGATTTCTCCTCCATCCCGAGAGCACACAGGGGTGTGTGAGTGCCCCTATGAGTACCCTTGTGAGCATCCACACGCCCGTGCAGAATTTCCACAGGGGCGTGTGGAACACTTAGCCATATTCTCGGGAGGACAGAGACGCCACAGGGACTTGTGGTGCCCCTGTGGGTTAGGCTCACGGGCGTGGGGAATTTTCACACGCTTGTATGGATGCCTTTAGAGATAAAAGAGGCTATCCCGAGAGCATATAGGGGTGTGTGTATGCCACTGTGAGCGACCGTGTGGGAGTCACATGGGCGTGGGTAATTTCCACACGCCCGTGTGGATGCGCAGAACGCCAAGAGGCACCTTTTTCCTTTAAAACCCACTCGCGCCTTCATTCTATAACTCCCAAACGCTCAGAGAATGCCTCTCTTCACCTTCTCGATCCTTCTCCGTCTATTTATAGAGATTTGAGTGAGTTTTTTCCGGCCGCATTCAAAGTTTTTGAGTTTCATTCCATCGGTAAGCCTCCTCTTCTTTTTTTCTCTTTACTAATTTTTATTTCTTTTGCTTTAATTGGTCAATGTTGCTTCGATTTCATATTTAAATGGTTGGTGGATGATTGTAGAACTATTTTAGAATGATTTCGTAATGCATTTGGACAAATTTTGCATTAGGGCCGTGCGGCTTTCACACCTCGAAGATTCACACTGGTGTGTGGAATTTTCACACCACCGTGTGGATTCCTGCAGATTGAGTTTTTCAAGTTTGATTTGATTGTTTGTTTTTTATTCTTGCAGGTATGGCTCCCAGGTCAAAGAAAATAGTCGTTAAATGCCCTCGTGAGCCATCACCTTAGCATATGAAGTTTGTGATCGCCGAGCGTCAGGCTCTGTTTGAGTGATTGGCGAAGCTCAAGCTTGGGTAGTCAAGGTTTCTTAACTTGAGTGCATTGAGGGAGATATAGCTCGGGGATGAGATGGTAGATGCGGTGGAGGAGTTACTCTCAGTGGGTAGTTAGCAGTATTTGTTGTTGATTAGAGAGCCAGCTATTCACGCATTGACACTAGAGGTGCTTGCCTCTTTTGAGTTCAACCGTTCATATTCCAGTTTCGACAGTATAGACGCTATTCAATTCAGAGCATTTAGACAATATGACAATATGAGTGTTACATAGTTTTTAGTACAATTGGGTCTTTATGATGAGGCGTTCATTGATACCGAGGAGTACGAGCAGCTGCCAACGGACTATCTTGGTAATTTGACGAAATAGCGCTCATAAAGAGCACTGTATGGGCAGGAGCAGTACGAGCCGGGAGTGTTCAAGGCTACATGCCTCTCCCAACCATCCTACAGATATATCCACATTGTTCTGAGTAGATCAGTGAACGGCCGTGGTGAGAGTACGGGAGTCTTGAGTGGACAAGAGCTGCTCTATTTATTTTCGATGGTACAGAGCGAGCTGCTCCATCTAGGACATATCCTGGCTAAGTATTTGCATCATCAAGGGTAGTATAGCTGAGTTGGGGTGATCTTCTCAGGAGCGTACATCACTAGACTCATCATGGACATGGGTTTGCTGGATGCTGTTCGAGGGGCTGAGAAGATCATAGTACCATCTCCCCTCAGCTTGGAGACGATGCGACTTATGGGAATGATCCGTAGATACAGACTAGGAGTTTATGTTATGGTTATGCCCCCACTAGAGACAGCCGAGGGAGATGAGGTAGAGGGACCGCAGCCTGCTCTCGAGCCACAGCAGGAGCATATGGAGGCCGACGCACTCCCCGGAACACAGGAGCCACCTCCAGTGCGTATCTTTTCACCGACTTGAGCCCATGATCGCTTTGAGAGGCTTGAGATTGCGGTGGCGGTACTACAGTCAGACTTAGCTAAGTTTTGAGCTACACAGGCCGTGAACCATGTAGAAGTGATGGCGCGTCTCGACACCCTACAGTAGTTACTAGAGCAAGGCATGACCTTTCCCTTTGTCACGAGACCCCAAGACCCGCCGACTCCTGCAACACCACCAGCACCACCAGCAGCACCAGTAGCATCACCAGCAGTAATAGCAGAACCACAAGTTGATACCAACGCTTGAAACGTCTTTATCTTTGTTTTTCTTTATGTTTTTCGTATTTTATTTCTGTATTTTATTTTGGACTTGTGCAACTTAGAAAGGATCTTCCTTCTGTGTTTAGCTTTTATTAATAGTTGTTTCGAGTTGTATTTCATTTCCATATCTTTATAGACTCGATTTTATTTTGTTTTTGGTGAGCTTTACTGAATTCCTTGTGTATACTTGCAGATGGTCTTGTGAGTCTTGAATTTGAGGAATAGTCATGGACACGGTCATGTTGCTTTTCACATGGCCGTGTGTGCTCCACAATCCATTGGAACTCAACTCTCAATGAAATTAGCTCCATAAAACGTACCATTAGGAGTTCAGGGGAGTATTTTTTCAATTGCCAATCTCCACACATGTTTTTGATTGTTATACTTCTTTATTGTGCTTGCATGTGTACATTAAGGGCAATATACATCTTAAGAATGTGTGTGTGTGTGGGGGGAGTTCATATTACACATGTTTAATATTAATGCTTTCATTGTTCATGCTCTTGTAGCCAATGGTGATTCACCTTAGTTGCAATGATTATATTCTTAAGTTTAGGAGAATTTTTAACATTGAATGCTCTCATATTCTAGTTCTACTTGAATTGTTTGGAATTTTTGCTCGATTGACACTTGTTGCACTACTTACTCATTAAATCTTGTGGAAACTCAAGCTCAACATTTGATGGACTGTTTTAGTTTGTTTCTTGTTTTAATTTCTTTGAAAAAAATGGCAATGAAGGAAAAAGAAATGAAATAAGTTATGTTTGTTTTGGTAGTGCTTTGGGGGTGGAAAGAGCTACCACCTATGAAGTATGAAGCTATTCTCATAAGTCAGATACTAGTTATGCCCTAATGAGAGAAAGAGCTATCTCATGGGATGAGTGAAAGCTACTACCTCAGTAGAAAGAGCTAGCACTTTGAAAGTGTGAAAGCCACCTTAGCGGCCGCTTAGGAAAGGGCTACCTTAGAGGATATGTAAAGCTACTACGTTTTCTTTGTGCATATAAATAAGTCCCTCTTAATAAGAACTTTGAGGAGTACATGTTAGGTTGACTTGAGTGAGTTTACACACACTTACACGATATATAAATAAGTCCCTCTTAATAAGAACTTTGAGGAGTTTACATGTTGGGTTGTCTTTTTTGATTCAAGTTTTTAGCTAGAGCATTAATTTCTATTATTCGGTGTTGTAATTTTTCCTTACTTGTAGAATGCTTCCCTTGCATGCTTTTGGTGAATCTAAGATCAAGCACTTTCAATTTTCCTTCTTATATGCTTGAATGTTTTATTTTTGCTTGAGGACAAGTAAAAGCTTAAGTGTGGGTTAGTTTGATAAGTGCTTGTGTATAAGTGAAACGTATCCAAATTGTGTGTGAATCGCAAGTGCACAGGTGTCGAAGTAATAATTACCCTGGTGAGTGGGTAGTCGAATATATAGGGAACGGAAGTATTAGTAGTAACCAATTCTTAGTTATCTGGTCGAAATCCATGGATGTGATGAAGTGAACTAATTGGAAGAAAATTAATAAGCAAGCAAGCGGCCAAGAAAGAAAGAAAAGGAGATCTCAATCAATAAAGATGAGGTAACCGGGTGATGCTCCCCCTAGGATCTAACATGAAGCTCGAGATTCACTAAATGCCTCTAAACCAAGTCTAATGAGTCGAGGTAATCCAAGAACAACCGGCCCTTGTCTCCAAGACACCAGTACTAGTCCCCTACAAGGTCCCGGTGGAGAAATCGCTCAATCTCAACCCCTCACACCCCATATGACCGCAATAAGCTCTAGGAATACCTAAGAGTAAAACCGATTCTTAAAGATAGATCCAACCCTATTTCCAAGCGAAGGATCCCTAACCCCGTACAAGGTCCCGACGCAGAAATCTCTCAATCTCATGCCTCACACTAAATATGGTTGCATAGAGTCTATGGAATACGGAGATAGGAAACACTCAATCAGAAAGGAAAGGGGACACTCCACTATCTTATGACTCACCCTCTCAACTCTCTTTAACCTTGAAGTTCTAACTCTAATGGAGACCTCTCACATTAAAGTAACAAATCATGCAGATACAATCAACCACAAGGATCAATAACACATGCAAGCAATGAGAACACAAGATTAAAACTCAAATCAACTCGGATTTAATAGAAACATAAAGCAAATCAATATAAAAGAATAGATCCTAGGGTTCACATGCCCAAATACCTACTAGGGTTTAGCCCTCCATTAGAAAAGTTACAAAATAATGATTAATATAATGAATAACAATGAAAACCATAGAGAAAAGCCCCCTTGAATTCATGATGATGGCTGATAAGTGCTTGTGTGATAAGAATACGAAGTGTTCTTTCCTTGTGTTGAGCATTACTTTTCTCGGGTTTTAAAGCTAATATGGGTGTATTTATGTTACTTTTATGCAGGTAGGGTTGTGAGGCCGATTATGAGAGAAAGAAGCCAATGTGGGTCGTAATGCACTAATTTTGGAGGAAATCTTGCTAAAGGTTCAAACGCAAAGACATAGGTCGGGTTCCAGATGCAGGAATGTGTGCCAACCTCCTCATACTTGAGTTAGCACAAGTATTTGGAGGGGCACAAGGGCAGTCACATTCAAGCATTCCGACTTGTGCATATAGAATAAGATCTCCACCAACATGTCCGTTATTGAAAGAAACAAGGCGATCCATGACGTAAACGTGTGGCCGTTTGCATTACCTCGATGAAAGTATGGATTTGGGAGTATTTCAGGCTGGCACTATAGCAGGGTAGTATAGAAAATACTGTAGCAAAGATGCTGTAGCAGCACTATTTACAGCCGGCCGAGAAAATCAGAAAAGAGAGAATCCACACGGGCATGTGAAAATTCCACACGCCCGTGTGAAAAATAGACAAGGGCGCCCACATGGGCGGGTGGATTCCCAATTCCGGCCCTTTAAAAGCCGATTTCAGCCTCGATTTCAGCATTCTTTTTTTATCTTTTCCCCGACTTGAGAGAGGGTGGCGGCTAGGGTTTTGAGAGATATTGGCTTGGGCTTTGGAGAGGTTCTACGGCTTTGACATCGCACGCCGTTTGGAAGAAGGTTAGTGGGAGAGCTTTCCTCGACACCGATCCGACGAGGTGTATCCTAGGCCGGACAAAGGGACCCTTACGACGAGTAGAGGACTCTCTACAAGACCATCGCTATGACTAAAGAGGGGGTTTTTCTATGGATGCTTTGTTTTTACATTCGATTTCATTGATTGTATCTAGCTCAATGCAGAGCTAAACCCCTAGTGAGTACTTGGGTATTTGTGAACTCTAGGATGTATTCGTTTCATTAAACCTCTTTATTATGCTTTCAATTAATTGATATTTATTGTGAGTTCCAATCTTGGAGACTTGATTGTATGAATACTCCCCTAGAGTGACACTAGGGTTGAGAGTTCTTTTTGGTAACTCTTGTGAGTGAGTGACACACCATGAGAGTTAGACAAAGCTAGATTGGAGAGAGTTGAGAGGGTGAGTTGAGAGATAGCCGAGCGTCCCTTTTCCCCTCCGGTGTGATCTATTCTACCTCCACATTCCAAGAGTTCTTTGCGGCTATAGTAGAGTGAATAGGCTAAGGGATGACCTTCCACTGGGGCTTAGTTGCGAGTGCAACGGAATGAAGCTTTGAAGTGATTTTAGCACCTAGGGCTTAATTGTGGCTAGGTATCTTTCACCTGGACCAAAGGGTTAGGTCTGTACATAGGAATAGGGTTTATCACTTGGAATCCCTAGAGCTCATTGTAATTTTATGCGAGTGCGAGGTTCAGAGGTTATTCAATCTTTCCTCAGAGACATGTATAGAGTTAGGCATGGTTGACCTTAGATTTGGGATCATGTAATTAAGGATTTCCATGACACATTGTTGCATCAATTAGGAAGTATAATAGGGGGTTCTTGCACTTGAAACGATTGTCCTAGGCAGATCAATATCCGGGTACCCTATATTTATCGCTTGCCTTACCTTCTCCTTTACTTGTGCCTTCTATCTTGTTGATTTTATTTTCGTTATTTTATATTTTGTCACACTTATCACTATTCATCCTCCACATTATTTAAGAAACAACTCAAGTGTCTTTATTCTCTACTCTCTGTGGATACGATACCCAGCTAGATAATACGACCCTCTCGTGCTCGCACGAGAGGTATTACTTGATGACTCCGTGCGCTTGTGGATTGTGCATCAAATGTCCACGCCCATGTGGAATTTCCACACGGGCGTGCGGAACACTTAGCAAATTTTCTTGGATGTCCAGAGATGCCATAGGAGCGTGCGGCTACCCCTGTGGGTCTGGTACACGAGCGTGGGTATTCCCCCACACGGCCGTGTATTTGCGTTCAGCGTTAGTGAGTGTTTTTCCCGAGAGCGCATAGGGGCGTGCATATGCCCCTGTAAAGTTTTTATATGGAGACACACAGGCGTGGGTAATTTCTGCACGCCCGTGTGGTTGCGCAGAATTTCAAGAGACGTGAGTTTTTCTTTAAAATCCTTGCGAATTCTCTTCCTCTTCATCTTCAACCACCCAAAAAAACCACTTCTGATTAGTTCCCCAGCCTTTCACCATGGTTTTGGAGGATTTGTTTTCACATTCCGCGCCGATTTTTGTAGAGAGATCTCACCTGAGTTAGCACATATCAAATTCTCAAATCCCGAGCATCAGGCTCGATTTGAATGGCTATCGCGACTCAAAATTGGGCAGTCCCGGTTCATGGACCTGAGTGTATTTAGTGAGGTCCAGCGAGGTGGCGAGCTGGCTAGTGAGATTGACACATTGATGACCGTGGGAAGCTGGAGGAGATTGCTTTCGATATGAGAGCCAGTCTATCGGCTACTAACACTAAAGGTTCTGGCGTCCTTTGAGTTCCAGCAGCCATATAGGAGGTTTCAGATCATTGATGTCATACAGTTCAGAGCATTCAGACATCAGTTCTCCATGAGTGTCACTGAGTTTTCAGTGCGTATGGGCTTATAAGATGAGGCTTACATAGACACCGAGGAGTATAGACACTTGCCAATAGATTACCCTGGCACCTTGATCCCACAGCAAGCTTACCAGGCCTTGTGCGGACAGCGGCAGTATGAACCAGGAGTGTCCAAGGTCTCATGTTTGTCCCGGGTGAGCTACAGGTACTTATTCGCCATTCTTAGCAGATCTATAGATGGCCGACGGGGCAATATGGTTGTTTTGAGTCGGCAGGGGTTACATTACTTGTATTCCATGGTCCGGGCCATTCCATTCCACTTAGGGTATATTGTGGCCGATTATCTGCGATATCATTGCCATAATGGGAGAGTTGCAGTATTATTTACTGGTCCCTACATCACTCGACTTATTCTGGGGATGGGCCTCATAGACGCCATTTGGGAGACCAAAAAGATATTTATTTCTTCTCCACTCGGACTCGATACTCTTAGGATGATGGGAGTAATGCGCAGATATGGTCCCGGAGTTCACATTCTGGTGACATCCACCATGAGAGTACCGAGAGCAGAGGGGATACAGTGGAACAGTCCGCACCGACGGCGACCGAGACCTTAGGGTGCCCAGGTACACTTTCAGGAGCCTATGATCGTATTGAGAGGCTCGAGAGCACTGTGAGTGTATTCCGGTCTGAGATCATCGAGATGCGGTCGATACAGTCAGTATAGTATGTCGATATGATGGCCCGTTTCAACTTCTTATGACAGCTATTGAGAGGCAGACCCCCAGCTCCTCTAGCATCTCCTTCACCACCTCTACCAGCACCCTTTGATCTAGTACCAGCAGCAACAGAGGATCTAGAGCGCAATATCGACACTTGATTTTATTTTCCTCGTCTTTTATTTCAGCATTTTATTTTAGACTTGTATACTCAGAAAGGACTTTCCTTCTGAGTTTATTTTCATTTTGTATCTCGAGTTGTATTCATTGTCTTATCTTTTATATACTTGAGTTGTTTATTTTTATTGAGATTCACTGAACTCCCTCATGTATGCGTGCAGATGGTCTTGCCATCATGGGAATTGAGACTTTGTCATGGGCACGGCCAAGGTGTTTCGGCACTTGCCATGTGAGCTTCACAATCCGTTGGAATAACACTCCAATTGACTTAGCTCAATCAAATGCAACACTAGAAGTCTGGGGAGTATTGTTTTGATTGCTTCTCCCACATCTGAATTTAATTGATTTACATTATGAAAGAGCTTGCATGTGTACATTGGGGACAATGTACAACTTAAGTGTGTGGGGGTGGGTGGGGGGAGTTTCATAGTGCACGCATCTCTTTTATAGTAGTTTAGATTGATGTACATGCTCACATAGCCAATGACGGTTCACCTTAGTTGTATTGATTGTATTCTTGAGTTTAGGAGAATTTTTAACATTGAATGTTTTCATGCTCTAGTTTTTGCTTGAATTTCTAGGAATTTTTGCCCGATTGACACTTGTTGCACTACTCACTCTTTGAACTATTTTGGAAATTCATGTTTGATGTATTAGGGACTAGTTATAGTTTTTTCTTGTGTTACTTCTGAGAAAAAAAATGAAAAAATGAAAAAAAAATGAAAAAAAATGGAAAAAAAATGAAAAGAAAGAACAAAATAGTTTTGTTGTTTAGTTGTGCTTGTTGGGTGGAAAGAGCTACCACCTATGATGTATGAAGCTACTCTCATAAGTCAGATACTAGTTATGCCCTAATGAGAGCAAGAGCTATCTCATGGGATGTGTGAAATCTAACACCCCGGTAGAAAGAGCTACCACCTCGAAAGTGTGAAAGCCACCTTGGCGGCCGCTTTGGAAAGGGCTACCTTAGAGGATATGTGATGCTACTACCCTTTTTGAATTTTTGTTACCTTTTGTAGATAAATAAGTCCCTTGTATGTAGAATTTTGAGGAGTATACTTTGGGTTGACTTGAGTGAATTCACACACTTACACGATTTCCGGTTTGTCGTCCTTTTTTATTTAAGTTTTTAGCTAGAGCATTGGTTTTTCGTATTTAGTGTTGAAATTTCCCGTACTTGTAGAATGCACTCTTTGTATGCTTTGGTGAACCTAAGGCCAAGTACTTCCAATGTCTCCTTCATCTATGCATATAATGTTTTAATCTTTGCTTGAGGACAAGCAAAACCTTAAGTGTGGGGGAGTTTGATAAGTGTTTGTGTGATAAGAATACGAAGTGTTCTTTCCTTGTGTTGAGCATTACTTTTCTCGGGTTTTAAAGCTAATATGGGTGTATTTATGTTACTTTTATGCAGGTAGGGTTGTGAGGCCGATTATGAGAGAAAGAAGCCAATGTGGGTCATAATGCACTAATTTTGGAGGAAATCTTGCTAAAGGTTCAAATGCGAAGACATAGGTTGGGTTCTAGATGCAGGAATGTGTGCAACCTACTCGTACTTGAGTTAGCACAACTATTTGGAGGGGCACAAGGGTAATCACATTTAAGCATTCCGACTTGTGCATATAGAACAAGATATCCACCAACATGTCTGTTATTGAAGAAGCAAGGCGATCCACGACGTAAACGTGTGCCCATTTGCGTTACCTCGATGAAAGTATGGATTCAGGAGTATTTCAGGCCGGGACTGTAGCAGGGCACTACTGTAGCAAAGATACTATAGTAGCACTGTTTACAGCCGGCCAAGAAGACAGGAAAACAAAGAATCCACACGGGCGTGTGGAAATTCCACACGCCCGTGTGAAAAATCCACAGGGGCGCCCACATGGGCGTGTGGATTCCCGATTCCAGCCCTTTAAAAGCCGATTTCAGCCCCGATTTCAGTATTCTTTTTTCCATCTTTTCCCCAACTTGAGAGAGGGTGGTGGCTAGTGTTTTGAGAGGTATTGGCTAAGTCTTTGGAGAGGTTCTATGACTCTGACATCGCGCGCCGTTTGGAAGAAGGTTAGTGGGAGAGCTTTCGCCGTCACCGATCCGGCGAGGTGTATCCTAAGGCGGATAAAGGGACCCTTGCGACGAGTAGAGGACTCTCCACACGACCATCGCCACGACTAACGAGGGGCTTTTTCTATGGATGCTTTGTTTTACATTCGATTTCATTGATTGTATCTACTCCATAGAGAGCTAAACCCCTAGTGGGTACTTGGGTATTTGTGAACCCTAGGATATATTTGTTTCATTAAAGCTCTTTATTATGCTTTCAATTAATTGATGTTTATTGTGAGTTCCAATCTTGGAGACTTAATTGTGAATACTTCCCTAGAGTAACACTAGGGTTGAGAGTTCTTCTTGGTAACTCTTGTGAGTGAGTGACACACCATGAGGTTAGACAAAGCTAGATTAGAAAGGGTTGAGAGGTAGCGGAGCGTCTCCTTTCCCCTCCGGTGTGATCTATCCTACCTCCACGTTCCAAGAGTTCTTTGCGGCCATAGTAGAGTGAATGGGCTAAGGGATGACCTTCCGCTAGGGCTTAGTTACGAGTGCAACTGAGTGAAGCGTTGAAGTGATTTTAGCATCTAGGGCTTAATTGTGGCTAGGGATCTTTCACCTGGACCAAAGGATTAGGTCTATACATAGGAATTGGGTTTATCACTTGGAATCCCTAGAGCTCATTATAATTCTATGCGAGTGCGAGGTTGAGAGGTTATTCAATCTTTCCTCTAGGAAATGTATAGAGTTAGGCATGGTTGACCTTAGATTTGGGATCATGTCATTAAGGATTTCCTCGACTCATTGTTGCATCAATTAGGAAGTATAATAGAGGGTTCTTACACTAGAAACGATTGTCCTAAGCGGATCAATATCCGGGTACCCCATCTTTATCGATTGCCTTACCTTCTACTTGTGCCTTCTATCTTGTTGTTATTATTTTCATTATATCATATTTTGTCACACTTATCACTATTCATCTTCCACATTAGTTAAGAAACAACTCAAGTGTTTTTATTCCCTACTCTCTGTGGATATGATTCCCACTCATCTGGGATTATTACTTTGACACCCGTGCACTTGCGGTTTACAAGCATATATGGACGTGCCAATGGCCTTGTTGGGTCGCTCAACGTCTAGAAGAATCCTCCTCCGAAGCTAGGTTTCCGAAGTCCTCCTCGATGCTATGACGGAGAGAAGATCGGTCAAAGTTGGTGATGAACGGCCCCTTTTTGACCTCCTCTAAAACTCTAGCCGCCTTGCCCTTAGAGTGCTCGCAAAAGGCCCTACAAAAAGTCTCCAAAGAATACAGCAAACAACCTATTTATAGCCCAAAACCGCGCATGTTATGTGCCCCAACTCGCCCATGTGGATTTTCACAAACGCTTTCCAAACACTCTTCGTGAACCCTTCTCGTGTCTTGGTCCTTGAATTGAACAAGAACTCCCAACATTGTGTCTTTATAGTTTATCTTTACTACTCTTCAAGGCATTCACAACCTAATTGCACAAAAGAACACCAAATATACAATATGAGACATAAACCATGGTAAAAATTGATGCTCAATACATGTAAAACATATTGAAAAATATGTCTACTCGAGCATTTATCAATAAGTAATACTAAGTATTCTTTTCTTACATTGAGCATCACTTTTATCAGATTTTATCGCTTATGAATGTGTAATTGTGTTCTTTTGTGCATTTAGGGTTGTGGAGATAATTTTGGAAGAAAGGAAGCAAAAGTAGATCGTGGACATGATTGTTGATGAAGTTCTTGGATTAAACAAATGTGAAGACACAAGTTCTGAAAAGATATTTGGGTGTGTGCCAACCTCTGTTGAGTTCAAGTGAATACACAATATATAGGAGCACAAAGGCAGTCACGCTCATATATCTCAACTTGTGCAACATTAGGAAGAGCTCCATAAATGTAGTTTCATTAAAGACATGACGCGATCTACCACATGGATGTGTGCCCATTCTTGTGGCCTCGATGAAAAGAGTGGGTTCGAGAGCATTTTGGCGAAGTACTGCAGCAGTTCGATGTAGCAAATCAATGTAGCAGTTACTATTCATAGTTCGCAGAAAACAGAGTTTTGAAAAATCCATAGGGCCGTGTGGAAATTCCATACGCCACTATGGATGCTCGATTCCAGCCCCTATAAATATCGCGTTTTGAGGATTCTTTGGGTATCTTTTTCCCATCCTTTCCCACCTTTGTAGGTACTCGCGGCTAGGGTTTGGAGAGGCTTTGGCTAGGTTTTTTGAGCTGTTCTATAGCCTTTGACATCACATTCCTTTGGAGGAGAGTTATTGGGGGAGCTTTCATCAGCATCAATTCTGCGAGGTGTGCCCTAGGCTTGACAAGAGAACCCTTGGAGAAGATGAGGTGGCTCCACAAGATCATCGATAGGGATTACGAGGAGGTTTTCTCTATGGATTACATGCTTTTACTTTTGATTTCATTATTGATTGTGTATTGCTCCATGGAGAGCTAAACCCCTTGTGGGTGCTTGGACTTGTAAACCTTAGGATGATTATGTTTCATTGACTCTTGTTATGTTTGTTTAATTGATGTTTTAATTGAGATCCATCCTTGAATGCTTGTTGAATTGATTTTCCCTTAGAGTGACACTAGGGTTGAAAATCTATTTTGGTAATCCTTGTGAATGAGTAACACTTCATTAGGATTAGACAAAGCAAGGTTAGAGAGGGTTGAGAGGGTGAGTCGAGAGTTAGCGGAATGTCCCCTTTCCCTTCCGATGTGGTTTATCCAACCTCCACGTTCCAAGAGTTCTTTATGGTCCCTTCCGATGTGGTTTATCCAAACTCCACTAGTGCTAAGTTCCCCTTGCTTATATCCCGCAAGTGCACGGGCTTGTCGAAGTAATAATCCCGGGTGAGCGGGGTCGAATCCACAGGGAGCAAGGAGTGAAAATACTTAATTTGATTCTTAGCTATGTTGAAGATCAATTGTGATAGGTGTGAAATTGATTCAATTCTCAACAATAAAATCAACAAGTGAAAAAGCAAAAGTAAGAAGAGGGTAAGGCAATCGATAAAGATGGGGTACTCGGATAATGCTTTACCTAGGATAATCGCTTCAAGTGCAAGAACTCTCTATTATGCTTCCTAATCAATGCAATGGTGAGTCGTGGAAATCCTTACATACATAGTCCCAAATCTAAGGTTAACTATGCCTAACTCTATACATGTCCCGGAGGAGAAATCGAACAATCTCAACACCTCGCACTCGCATAGAGTTGCAATGAACTCTAGGGATTCCAAGTGATAAATCTCTTCCTAAATATAGACCTAACCCTTTGGTCCAGGCGGAAGGTCCCTAACCACAATTAAGCCCTAGATACTAAGATCCTCTCAACGCTTCACTCCATTGCAAGCGCAACTAGGCCCCAGCGGAGGTTCATCCCTTAGACCACTCACTCTATTATGGCCACAAAGAACTCAAGGAACAGAGGTAGAATCTATCACGCCGGAGGGGAAAGGGGACGCTCCTGTACCTCTCGACTCACCCTCTCAACCCTCTCCAACCTAGCTTTGTCTAACGCTCATGGTGTGTCACTCACTCACAAGGTTACCAACAAGAACTCTCAACCCTAGTGTCACTCTAGGGGAAATGTTCATACAATCAAGCATTCAAGGTTGGAACTCACAATAAACATCAATTTATTGAAAGCATAATAAAGAAGTTCAATGAAACGAATACATCCTAGGGTTCACAATCATCCAAGTACCCACTAGGGGTTTAGCTCTCCATGTAGCTTAATACAATTAAAGAAATCGAATGTAAAAGCAATGAATCCATAAAGAAACCCCCTCGATGGTCGTGTCGATGGTCTTGTGGAGAGTCCTCTACTCGTCGTCCAAAGATCCCTTCGTCCGGTATAGGATGCGCCTCGATCGAAGCTCCCCTACCAACCTTCTTCCTAATGGAATCACGATGTCAGAGCCGTAGAACTTCTCCAAAACCTTGGCCAATACCCCTCGAAACCCTAGCCGAAGTCCTCTCACAAGTTGGGGAAAAGATGGAGAAAAGAATACACAAATCGGGGCTGAAATCGGCTTTAAATAGGGCTGGAATCGGGCGACTGCACGGGCGTGTATGATGTCACACGCCCCTGTGGAATTTCCACACGGGCGTGGATAATTTTCCTACAGTAACCTGCTACAGTACTCGACCAGAAATACTCCCGAATCCACTTTTCATCGAGGTAACATAAACGGGCACACGTTTATGTTGTGGATCGCTTTGCTTCTTCAATGGCGGATAAGATGATGGAGATCTTGTTCTATGTGCATAAGTCGGAATGCTTGAGTGTGACTGCCCTTGTGCCCCTCCAAATGGTTGTGTAAACTCAAATACGGGGAGGTTGACACACACTCTAGCATCTTGCACCCGACTTATATCTTCGCGTTTGAACTTTAACAAGATTTCGTCCAAAAATGGTGCATTGTGATCCACATTGGCTTCTTTCCTTCATAATTGGTTTCACAACCCTACATGCACGAAAGTAACATAAAAACACACATATTAGTGTAAAAACCCGAGGAAAGTAATGCTCAACATAAGGAAATAATGCTTCGCATTCATATCGCACAAGCACTTATCAGAGCAACAGAGTGAAGTGTTGAAGTAATCCTCAGTGCTAGGTCTTAATCGTGACTAGGGGTCTTTCGCCTGGACCAAAAGATTAGATCTATATTAGGGAATAGGGTTTATCACTTGGAGTCCATAAAGCTTTAAGTAACCTTGCACAATGTGAGGCGTCGAGAGTATTCTTTTCCACCGGGGCATAGTGTAGGGTTAGTCACAGTTGACCTTAGGTTTGGGACCATGTGTATTTGGATTTTCACGACTCATTAAACATCAGTTAGGAGACATAATGATTAGTTTTGCACTTGAAACAATAGTCCTAGGGTGAGGAATGTCCGAGTACCCCATCTTTCTATCGATTATCTCTCCTTATTTCTATTGCGTCTTTGCCTTCTTTTCTTTATTTTAATTTGCATTGATATTGTTCACTCGAATCACAACTTGGTTTTTAGTATAGTTAGATAGCAATACTTGTGTTTTTGAGCACTATTCACTATAGATAAAACTACCCACTTACCGGGGTACTTTATTACTTTGACAACCTGTGCACTTGCGGTACACACATGTAAGGGGTGTGTCAGGGGTCAATACAGGGCTGCATTGAGGCCGTATGGCTTAGAACACTTTCTATTCCGAAAATTCTCCAAGTGCTATAGTGACTGCTACAGCGATTTGCTACAGTGCATCTGCTATAGTCTCCAGCTACATTATCTTCCACTGTGAATATGCTATAGAACTCCAGCTACAGTAATATGCTACAATGATTATGCTATAGTACTGTGAGACCTAAATTTCTTCTCTTTTTTGCCCTAATCGTATTCTCGTGTTCTCCATAGCTTTTCCATGCCCTACAATGCAAATAATACACCATTAAGCACAAAATGGGCATCCATTCCTACAAAGATACATGCTAACTGTATCAAATACATGAACTAAAATACGTATATTTAGACACTTGTCACTCATAATCCCCAGCTCCTTATGGCTTTGTCCTTACGCCTGTAAGTAGCTCATAAGTGGTACAGTATAAATAGTTTTGATGAGGATTTTTAGGACATATTTTGTACAATTTTGCAGGCTAGGCAAAGGAAAGAATAAGGGTGAATCTCTCAGGCTTTTGAGGTGATTTGAGAAGGAGATTCAACCTATCCATCTTAGAGAAGGAGATCATAGCCATAGAGAATAACTTGGCAGTGTTCATGAAAGGTTCTTGAGCATTCTCAGGTGATCAGCCACCGACACGATTGAGAAGGGGGTTTTTATGTTTTTTTTTACTCTCTTTGTACCTCGTAGTTTGAATTCTTCCCCTCCATTAATGGATAGCTAATTTTGTAGATGTTTGTGCACAGTTAAACTCTAGGGTTTCATCCTATTTTGATATTGATTATGGATCTTATAGATTTATTTATTTCTTAATTGAAATCTATGTTATTTGATTCTAATTTCTTATTTGTATTGCTTGATTGCTAACAAGGCGAAAGCCCAAGTTATCATGTTTGATGTGCTTTGTGACAAGTAGAAATACAAACCTAGCATAGACATGATCGGACATCACTTCTTCTCCTGATTTCTCTACTCCTTTTATTCCGTATTTCTTGCTTAGCTTTCTAGTTCTTTTGTACAACATCCCTACTTGATTAGGCTAATTTTTAGGATAGGACTTAGTACTATTAGTCTCAATCTTCCATGTGGACCGATACCCCACTTTTGAGCACTTTATTACACGATTGGCACGACACTTGCATCCCTATCAACTAAAATCTTACTACCATTTTGAATTTTTTTTTTGAAAAATCATATGATTCCGAGTTTTAATAGTAATCCCAAAAATGATTTTAATTGTCTTATGTATGCTAATGATTTGATTCTTATTCCTCATGTGACTAGGAAATCTGCTCGTTTTATTAAACTCTATCTGTCTATTTATCTATTTATGGGCAGCTGACTGGTTAACTTGCAAATGTTTTTAAATCTGAGATTTTTTTACCTCTTGCACAAATAAGAGGATCATTAGAAGTATTTGTTCTATCCTCTCATTTAAAGCAGGTTCTTTCCTTTTCACTTACCTTGGTATTTTGATTTCTACAAGAAAAAACTTGTGGGTTTTTATTTTAACATTATGTTGGAGAACATTGACAAAGTTAATGCTAATTTGAACAAGTCTAAAATTTCCTCTGCTGGAAAACCAATTCTTATTAATTTTTCCCTTCTTTCTATGCCTTTGTACTACCTTTCTTTTTATCCTATTTCAGAGATTATCTTAAATAAGATTTCTGCTAGTGCTAGGAAATTTCTTTGGTCAAATTGTGGTAATCACAGTGGCATTCACATGGTTAATACTCATGATACTACACTTGATCATACTGAGGGGGGTCTCTCTATAAAAAATTTTAAAATCTCTAAAGTGGTTTTGATGGCTAAACATGTTTTTTGTTTTTTGAATTCTCGGGAGCTTATTGGGGTTGATATTCTATTTAAAAAATATGGCAATTTTAATATTTGGACTGACAGTACTCTGGCCAATTACTAATGTTACTAATAGCCCCTGAGTCCGCCAATGCCTTTTCTTCACCCATGTTACTAATGTTGCATGGAATGATGAAGCTTCCAGGGTCCTTCTTCTTGTTTGGCATATTCTTTTGCAACACAGCCGAACATGAAGCATCTAAGATCACATATGCACTTTCCTCTAACTTCCTCTTGTTGGTCAAAAGGTCCTTCAGAAACTTTGCATACCGAGGCATTTGAGACAATGGCTCCACAAATGGGATGTTGATATGCAACTGCTTGAATAACCCCAAGAACTTCTTGTATGGCTTATCATTTTAGCCGTTCTTCAATCTTGAAGGATAAGGGATTATTGGCTTATAAGGTGGTGATGCCACATCTTTTCCTTTTGTTCTCTCCTCCACCTTCACAACCTCGGGTGCTTCAACATTGCTCTTCTCACTCAGAAGCCTACCCTCAATCTCACAACCACTTCTCAAAGTGATTGCATTCACATGTTCCCTTAGAATGGTTTCGGTGTTACTAGGATAGCTTCCTTGAGGTCTCTCTGATAACGACTTCACAACTTGCCCCACTTGATTCTCTAAATTATGCAATGATGCGGTGTGGTTACGAAGTGTGGCTTCAACTGATTGAACTCTTCTGTCCGATGATTGAATGAACTTGGTTAAAGCTTTCTCTAGATCAGTCATACTGTTTTCCAACCCTGAAACTCACTTCTCTATATTCGGGGCTTGTTATTGTTGTTGGAAATCGAGTGGTGTCATTGTCTTCTGTTGCCCTTGACTATTCCATGAAAGATTTGGATAGCTCCTCCAACCCGGATTATAGGTGTTGTTATATGGATTGCATTAGTTTCTCATTGTATTACCCATAAAGCCCACTTGGTCTACCGAGGATGTACCACCAATAGAAATCGGGCGATCAAATGTAGCATGTCCTTCTCCACACCTTGTGCAATTAGTCACGGCCACCACTCTATTAGAAGTTAAAGTGTCTAACTTCTTGCTCAATGACTCCACTTGGGCCGCCAGTGATGTAACTGCATCAATCTCATGAAGACCGGCTACCTTCTTTCTGTCCCTTGTGTTCCACTGATGACTGTTCATAGCCATTTCCTCAATGAGAAACTGGGCTTCTTCCGGGGTCTTTCTCCCTAAGGTACTTCCTGCTGTTGCACCAAGTAACTGCTTCGTACTTGGGTTCAAACCATTATAAAATGTCTGAATGATCATCCACTCGGGGAATCCATATTGAGGACATTTCCGCAGGAGCTCCTTGAACCTATCCCATGTCTCAAAAAGAGACACCAATTCCGTTTGTACAAAGAAGGAAATTCCATTCCTGAGCTTTGCAAATTTTCTAGGAGGGAAATATTGGGCAAGAAAAGCTTCTACCACCTCCTCCCAAATAGTAATCTATGCTCTAGGTAATGAATGTAGCCACTGCTTTGCTCTCCCATTCAAGGAAAATGGGAAGGGTCTCAATCTGATAACATCATCCATAACTCCATTAATCATAAACATGTCGCACACTTCGAAGAAGTTCTCGATGTGGTTGTTCGGATCCTTATCGGCCAAACCATTAAACTGTGCTGACTGCTATAACATTTGGATAAATGCTGGCTTGAGCTCAAAATTCTGAACTGCAATTGGTGGCCGCATAATGCTAGATTGTGTACCAAAAATGGCAGGTCTGGCTTAATCTAACAGTGTCCTCTACTGCTCATTCTGTTCTGTCATATCTGACCCTTCACCTTCTACCTCAGCTTGATTTATCTGTTCTTGCATAGGTTTTTCTCCCCTTCTATGAATAGTTCGTTCAAGTTCAGGATCACCTTCAACCAATGTTGATGGGTTCCCTTGGGTCATAACTTAGTGCTACAACCAAAGGAAGAAAAACAAATCAGAATGATGGAAGAATAAAAAAGTCTGAAATAGAATAAATAGTGAATAGCTAAAATAGCAAAGTGCAAAGTGCTTTTAAAACGCCTACTCCCCGGCAACAGTGCCAAACCATTTTGCGTGTGTACCGCAAGTGCACGGGTTTGTCGAAGTAATAATACCCCAGTGAGTGGGCAGTCGAATCCACCAAGAATAGTGATTAGAAACACAAAGATTGCTATTTAACTAGAATGAAAATGAATCAATAGTTATGTGAATAAGAATCAATGCAAATAAAAATAAGAAAAGAAGAAGGAGGCGCAAATAAAAGATAGGAGAGGCAATCGATGATAAATGGGGCACCCGGACATTACTCATCCTATGACTACTATTTCAAGTGCAAACCAATCATTATGTTTCTTAACTAATATTTAATGAGTCATGGAGATCCTTAGACACGGTCCCAAAAATTTAGGTCAACCATGACTAACCCTACACTATGCTCTGATGGAGAAATCTCTCAGTCTCGACACCTCACTCTGTGCTAGGTTGCTTTAGGCTCTAGGGATTCCAAGTGATAAACCATATTCCATAAAATACATCTAACCCTTTGGTCTAGGCGAAAGACCCATCATCACAATTAAGCCCCACATACTAAGGATTACTTCAACGCTTCAATCTGTTGCTTGCGCAACTAAGCCCCAGCGGAGTTCGTCTCTTAGCACTTCACTCTATTGTACCTCAAAGAACTCTTGGTGTGTGGAGGTATGATAAATCACACCAGAAGGAAAGGGGGCATTCAGCTACATCTCGATTCACCCTCTCAACCCTATCCAATCTAGCATTATCTAGCCCTCATGGTGTGTCACTCATCCACAAGGATTAAAAAAATGGATTCTCAACCCTAGTGTCACTCTAAGGGAAAATCAACTCAACAAGCATTCAAGATTGGAACTCAATTAAAGACATCAATTAAAGAAACATAATAGAAAGGTCAAAGAAACAATCTCATCATAGGGTTTACAAGCCCAAGTACATGCTAGGGGTTTAGCTCTCCATGGAGCAAAATACAATCAATAATGAAATCAAAAGTAAAAATATGAAATCCATGAAAAAAAACCCCTTGGTGTTCGTGTTGATGGTCTTATGGAATGGCCACGTTTTCTCCAAAGGGCAATCCTAGGGAACATCTCACCGGATCGGTGCTAACGAAAGCTCTCCCTATAACTCTCTTCTGAAGGTAACACAGTATCGAAGGCCGTAAACCTCTCTAAAAGCCTAGTCAAAACCTCTTGAAACCCTAGCAGCGGGCACCTCCAAAGGTGAGAAAAGATAGGACAAAGGATGGAAAGAAGGATCTCTAAATCGGGCTGAAATCTTGACTTAAATAGAACTGGAATCAGGCATCCACACACCCATGTGAATCTCCAGGAAATCAATTTTCTGTGGCATGTGAACAGTAACTGCTACAACAAATTACGACAGTAATTTGCTACAGTACCTACTACAGTACTTCACCAAAATACTCCTAAATCCACACTTTTGATCGAGGCAACATAAAGGGGCACACATCCATGATGTAGATCATGTTGCATCTTCAAATAAAAACACATTTGGCGATAATCTTGCTAGCATTGCACAAGTTTGAACACATGAGTTCACCTTTGTGCCCCTCTAATTTGCATATTCACTTGAGCACAACGGAGGTTGGCACACACTCACATGTCTTTGAGCACAACTTGTGTCTTTACATTTGTTCACTCCAAGATTCGATCAACAAAGTGCAAACGCAATCTACTTTGGCTTCTTTCTTCTATACTTTTCTCCACAACCCTACATACACAAAAGAATGCTCATCATAAGAAAAGAATACTTCGTATTACTAATACACAAGCACTTATCAGTATGCCCCTGTAAAGTTCCCCTGTGGAGGCACACGGGCATGGGTAATTTTCACACGCCCGTGTGGATGTGCAGAACATAGAGAGCTATGACTTTTCTTTAAAATCTATTTGCGCCTCTTCATTTCTAAACATTTCCACACTCAAAGAACGCACCCTTTTCATCTCCCGACCCCTTCTCCATCTATTTAAAGAGTTTTGGTTTGTTTTCTGGCCGTATTCGAAGCTTTTGATTCTCATTTCATCGGTTAGCTTTCCATTTCTCTTTTATTCACCAATCTTAATTTCTTTTGCTTAATATGGTTGATTTTACTTGAATATCATGTTTAGAATGCTGGTAGATGTTTATAGAAGGTGTTTAGAAGTTTTCAAAATGTATTGTAGATCTTTTGCAAGGTTTGGTCATACTATTGTCGCACCTCGAAGATCCACACGGGCTTGTGTAATTTCCACACCACCGTGTGGATTTTTGCAGAATTATTTTTTTTGGAGTTTATTTGATCGATTTCTTTTTAATCCTTACAGGGATGGCCCCCAGATCAGAGAAAGCGGCCGGTAAATTTCTGCGTGAGCCCTTGCCAGAGTATATGGAGTTTGTGATTCCCGAACATTAGGTTCAATTTGAGTGTTTGTCAAAACTCAAGTTCCGTCTGTCGCATTTTCTAGACTTGAGTGCATTACGGGAGATCCAGTTGGGCGATGAGATGGCCAATGAGGTAGATGAGTTCTTTTCTGTAGGTAGCGGCGACATTTATTGTCTATCAGAGAGCCAACTATTCATATGTTGACATTTGAGGTGCTTGCATTGTTCGAGTTTGGCTGTAGTACTCGAGTTTCAATAGTATTGATGCTATACAGTTTAGAGCCTTTGAATATTACCATAGCATGAGCGTGACTCAATTTTCGATCTGACTTGGGCTCTATGACGAGGCTTACATTGACATGGAGGAGTACAAGCAACTACCGACGGATTACCCTAGCAGTTTGAGTCCACAGCGCGTCTACCGTATGCTATGTAGACAGGGACAGTATAAGCCTAGGATTTCCAATGCGACATGCTTCTCCATACTAGCTTACAGATATATCTATGATGTTCTCAGTAGATTAGTGAACGGCGGTAGTGATATTACAGGAGTTTTGAGTCACCAGGAGTTGCTTTATCTCTATTTGATGGTACAGAGTGAGCCACTCCAACTATGACACATTATGGCAGAGTACCTGCATTATCAGGGACAGTATGCCAAGGTTGGAGTTCTCTTCTCAGGCCTGTACATCACTAGACTAATCATGGGGATGGGTTTACTTGACGCGATTAGAGGGGCTGAGAAGATCATTGTACCATCTTCCCTCGGCATGGAGACGATGCGATTGATGGGTATGGTGCGGAGGTATCAAGGCGATATTTATGTGATGGTCATGCCCCCATTGGAGACAGCTGAGGGTGAGGGTGATGCCGCCGAGGGTTCACAGCCTCCTCTTCAGCCATAACAGGAGCAGATGGAGACAGAGGTACCACCTACAGCACAGGAGCCACCTCTAGTATGCATATTTTCCACATCTCGAGCCCATGATCGCTTTGAAAAGCTTGAGAGTGCTGTAGGGGTATTGCAGTCAAATCTTGCTAAGGTTTGTGTGACACAGGCTGTGAACCATGTTGAGGTGATGGCGTATCTCGAGATACTACAGTAGATTCTTGAGTGAGACGTGACCTCACCTTTTGTGATGCGACCTCGAGCTCCACCGGTATCTCCAGCAGCATCACCACCACCACCACCAATATCACCAGCAGTAGCAGCACCAGCACCAGCAGAGAAGGACACTGATGCTTGAGGTGTCTTTAAATTTCTTTGTCTTTATGTTTTAGTATTTTATTTTGGACTTGTATCACTCAGAAAGCATCATCCTTCTGAGATTATTTTATTGCTTTTCAGTTGTATCGAGTTGTATTTCATTTTCATATTTTTATAGACTCGATTTTATTTTGTTTTGTTGAGCTTTACTGAACCCCCTTGTGTATATGTGCAGATGGTCTTGTGAGTCTTGGAATTGGAGAATAGTCATTGGCACGGTCAATATGGAATTTCACATGGCCGTGTGTGCTTCAGAACTAGTTGAAACTCAACTCTCAATTAATATAGCTCTATCAAACATACACTAGGAGTTCAGGGGAGCATTGTTTCAATTTCCCATCTCCACACACATGTTTTAATTGTCATACTTCTTTATTGTGCTTGTATGTATACATTGAGAGAAATATACATCTTAAGTGTGTGTGTGTATGTGTGAGGGGGCGGGGGAACGGGAGTTCACATTGCGCACGTTCTATACTTATGCATTCATTATTCATGCTCATGTAGCCAATGGTGGTTCACCTTAGTTGTAACAGTTGTATTCGTAAATTTAGCCGAATTTTTAACATTCAATACTATCATGCTCTAGTTGTACTTGAATTTTTAGGAATGTTTTGCTCGTTTATCACTTGTTGCACTACTCATTCATTAAACCTTGTGGAAACTCAAGTTCAATGCTTAAAGGACTTTTTTAACATGTTCTTATTTGAATTTTGTTGAAAAAAAAGATGTTTGTTTTGTTTGTGCATTGGGGATGGAAATAGCTACCACCGATGAAGTATGAAGCTGCTCTCATAAGTCGGATACTAGTTATACCCTAATGAGAAAAAGAGCTATCTCATAGGATGAGTGAAAGCTACCACCCCGGTAGAAAAGAGCTACCACCTCAAAAGTATGAAAGCTACCTTGGCGGCTGTTTAGGAAAGGGCTACCTTAGAGGATATGTGAAGCTACTACCTTCCCTTGTTGATTTTAAATAACTCCTTATTAATAAGAACTTTGAGGTGTACATGTTGGGTTGACTTTAGTGAGTTTACACACACTTATAAAATATCGGGTTGTTGTTCTTTTTTATTAAAGTTTTTAGCTAAAGCATTGATTTCTCTTAGTTGGTGTTTGAATTTTTCCTTGTCGAATGCCTCTTTTGCACACTTTTGGTGAACCTAAGACGAAGCACTTTCAATTTTGCCTCTTATATGCTTTAATGTTTTATTTTTGCTTGAGGACAAGCAAAAGCTCAAGTGTGGGGGAGTTTGATAAGTGCTTGTGTATAAGTAATATGAAGTATACTTTTTTAAATTGAGTATCACTTTTATCAGATTTTTATAGCTCAATCGTGTGTATTTGTATTCTTTTGTGCATTTAGGGTTGTAGAGATAAGTTTGGAAGAAAGGAAGCAAAACTAGATCATCGACGCGATTGTTGATGGAATTCTTGTATTGAACAAGGGTCAAGGCACAAGTTGTGATGATAGACATGTGGGTGTGTGCCAACCTCCAAAATGCTCAAGTGAATACACAAATTGGAGGGGCATAAAGGCAGTCACACTCATGTGCTCCAACTTGTGTAACATTTCCAAGTGCTTCATCAATGTGGTTTAACTTGGCGGCCTCGATGAAGAAAAATGATTTCAGGAGTATTTTAGCAAAGTACTGTAGAAGTTCACTATAACAAACCAATGTAGTAAAAGTACTGTAGCAGTTACTATTCACAAGTTGTCAAAGTAATAATTACCCTGGTGAGTGTGTAGTCGTATCCACAGAGAATAGTGATCAGAAACACTAGAATTGCTATTTAACTAGAATGAAGATGATTCCAAGTTGGTGTGAACAATATCAATGTGAAAAAAAATAAAGAAAACAAAAAAAAAAAAGGATGCAATAAAATGAGAGGAAAGGCAATCGATAGAAAGTGGGGCACCCGGACATTGCTCACCCTAGGATTATTACTTCAAGTGTAAGACCAATCATTATTTCTACCAATTAATGTCTAATGAGTCGTGGAAATTCTTGAACACACGGTCCCAAACTTAAGGTCAACCGTGACTAACCTTACACTATGCCCCAGCGGACAAATCGCTCAATCTCAACACCTCGCACTGTGTAAGGCTTCTTAAAGCTCTAGGGACTCCAAGTAATAAACCCTATTCCCTAATCTAGATCTAACCCTTTGGTCCAAGCAAAAGACCCCTAGTCTCAATCGAGCCCCAGCACTGAGGATTACTGCAATGCTTCACTCTGTCGCTTGCACAACTAAGCCCAAGCAGGGTTCCTTTCTTAGCACTTCACTCTATTATGACCGCAAAGCACTCTTGGAACACGGAGGTAGGATAAATCACACCGGAAGGGAAAGGGATGTTACACTAACTCTCAACTCACCCTCTCAACCCTCTCCAATCTAACCTTGTCTAACCCTTATGGTGTGTCACTCATCCACAAGGATTACCAAAATGGATTCTCAACCCTAGTGTCACTCTAACGGAAAATCAACTCAACAAGCATTCAAGATTGGAACTCAATTGAAACATCAATAAAAGAAAACATAATAAAAGGTCAATGAGATAAAATCATCCTAGGATTTACAAGTCTGAGCACTCACTAGGGTTTAGCTATCCATGGAGCAAGATACAATCAATAATGAAATCAAAAGCAAAAACATGCATTCCGTAAGTAAAACCCCCTTCTAGTTCGTATCGATGGTCTTGTGGAGTAGCCTCGTCTTCTCCAAGGGTTCCCTCATCAAGCCTTAGGCACACCTCGCCGAATCGATGCCGGCGAAAGCTCCCCCAATAACTATCTTTCGAAGAAATGTGGTGTTGAAGGCCGTAGAACCACTCAAAAAATCTTGCCAAAGCCTCCCTAAACCCTAGCTGCAAGCGCCTCTAAAGATAAGAAAAAGATGGGCAAAAGATTGGGAGAAGATCTTTTAAAACTGCTGAAATTGCGACTTAAATAGATTTGGAATCGGGCATCTACACCGGCGTGTGGAATTTTCCCACGCTTGTGTGAATCTCCAGGAAACTGATTTTCTGCGGTATGTGAATGGTCCTACTACATTAATTTTGCTACAGTACTCTGTCAAAATACTCCCGAATCCACACTTTCATTGAGGCCACATGAATGGGCACACATCTATGCGGTAGATCATGTTGCGTCTTTAATAAGCATCACATGATGAAGGTCTTACTAGTGTTGCACAAGTCGGAACACGTGAATGTGACTACCTTTGTGCCCCTCAAATCCATGTTTTTGTTTGAGCACGATGGAGGTTGGCACACAATCACATGTCTTTGAGCACAACTTGTGTCTCTGCGTTTGTTCACTACAAAATTCCATCAACAAAGTGCATCCACGATCTACTTTTAGCTCCTTTCTTCCATAATTATCTCCACAACCCTACATGAACAAAAGAACACAAATACACATGTATAAGTGATAAAACCTATGAAAAGTAATGCTCAATGTAAGAAAAGAATACTTCATATTACTAATACACAAATACACAACCTCTTCAACCGCCACTAGAATATATTGATTACCATTAGACTTTGGGAATGGCCCCATGAAATCAATACCCCATACATCGAACACCTCACAAAATTACATCGGATTGTTAACCATTTCATCTCCTCGTGATAAATTTCCTTCTCTTTGACAGCTGTTGGATCGAAGAACAAACTGATGTACATCTTGAAATAAAGTTAGCTAATAGAATCCAGTAGCCAAGGCTTTTTCAGCAGTTCTACTTGAAGCATAATGCCCCCCAATTGGCTCGGAGTGACAATGTACAACGATGTCCCAACCTTCTTCTTTTGATACGCATCTTCAGACCACATGATCCACACAAATGCGGAACTGGTATGGATCGTCCTAAAAGTAATGCCTCAAATCACTGAAAAACTTCTTCTTTTGCTGGAATGTGAGGCCCTGCTTTAGTACTTTCCCCGATAAGTAGTTTACAAAATCTGTGAACCATGGAGTGCCCCCTTATTCTGAACTCTGAACTGCATATAAGTGTTCTTTGGAAAAGAAATCATTAATTTCTTTGCTTGATGGCTCTTGACCTTCACACTCCTCCAATTGAGAAAGATGATCTGTAACCACATTTTTGGTTCCTTTCTTATCTTTTATCTCTATATCAAACTCTTGCAATATTAGGATCTGACGAATCATCCTCGGTTATGCATCAGCCTTATTCATAATATAACAGAGCGGCGAGTGATCGGTAAATACAATGACACTAGATAAGATGAGATATGGTTTGAACTTGTCAAAAGCAAACCATGGAGTGCCCCCTTATTCTGAACTCTGAACTGCATATAAGTGTTCTTTGGAAAAGAAATCATTAATTTCTTTGCTTGATGGCTCTTGACCTTCACACTCCTCCAATTGAGAAAGATGATCTGTAACCACATTTTTGGTTCCTTTCTTATCTTTTATCTCTATATCAAACTCTTGCAATATTAGGATCTGACGAATCATCCTCGGTTATGCATCAGCCTTATTCATAATATAACAGAGCGGCGAGTGATCGGTAAATACAATGACACTAGATAAGATGAGATATGGTTTGAACTTGTCAAAAGCAAAAACCACTGCTAACAACTCTTTTTCTGTGGTTGTATAGTTCTCTTGAGCACTTGTGAGAGTCTTGCTAGCATAAAAAATCAGTTCGAACTATTTACCTTTTCTTTGCCACAAAATGCTCCAATAGAGTAGTCACTTGCGTCACACATGAGCTCGAAGGGCTCATTCCCGAAATCGGTGCTTGCACTAATTTATCTTTCAACAGATTGAAAGCAATCAAACAATCATTCCAAAAATCAAAGGGAGCATCTATTTCAAGGAGTTTTGTCAACGATTGAGTGATTTTCTTAAAGTCCTTGATGAACCTCCTATAGAAGCCTGCATGCCCCAAGAAACTATGAACTCCTTTCACATTTGTAGGTGGGGGAAGTTTAACTATGACTTTAATCTTCACCTTGTCTACCTCTATTCCTACTTGGGAAATCTAATGACCGAGGACAATGACCTCTTGGACCATGAAGTGACACTTTTCCCAATTAAGAATAAGATTTGATTCCTCACATCTCACCAATACTCTCTCCAAGTTCCTTAAGCAAATGTCGAAAGAATCTCCGAATACTGAGAAATCATCCATAAACACCTCTATGATATCTTCTAGGAGATCATCAAAAATGGCCATCATGTAGCGCTGAAATATTGCCGGTACATTACACAACCCAAAAGCAATTCTTCGATAAGAAAAGGTCCAGTAGGGACAAGTAAATATCATCTTCTCTTGATCTTCTGGAGCTAAGGAAATTTGAAAAAATCCTGACATACCATCAAGGAAGCAGTAAAACTGATGCCCGGCCAATCGCTCCAACATCTGATCAATAAACGGCAATGGAAAATGATCCTTTCGAGTTGCATCATTCAACCTTCTGTAGTCAATATAGATGTGCCAACCTGTAACCGTCCTAGTTGGGATTAATTTGTTCGTTTCATTTCTCACCACTGTCATTCCTCCCTTCTTCGAGACTACTTGAGTCAGGATCACCCATGCACTATCGGAGATGGGATAAATGATTTCTGTATCCAGAAGTTTTACCATCTCTGCCTTGATAACTTCCTTTATGTTTGGGTTCAATCTTCTCTGAGGTTGAATCACAGACTTATAATTGTCCTCCATTAGGATTTTATGAGTGCAAAATGAGGGATTGATGCCTTTTATATCAGAAATCTTCAAAGCAATGGCATATTTATGTCTCTTTAACATGATCACAAGCTTATCTTTCTGATTTGTAGAGAGGTTTGAAGCCACAATAACAGGGAACTTTGATCCTTCCATTAGACAATCATATTCCAAATGTGCCGGCAAAGTTTTAAGCTCTAACTCGGGTGGTTCCTCAATGGATGGTTGTAATCTATTCTCCTTCAATCTATTAATTTCGTCAAACTGTGCTGAATCTTGCTCAAAGGCATCCTCTCAATCAACCACTTGTATATGTGATTATGGATGATTTTCAGTAAAAACCAAATTCTCTCTCTCACAAGTTTCCTAGACTACCTTCGAAACACCCGAAGAGAAAATCTCGTGCCTTTGTTCTTGATAAAAAAGAATCAAACTGAGCAACAACCTTTTCCAAACTTCCTTCTATCTGATAGCACATAGATAATAGTGCTGACTTTTCAAACTGATCTAACACATTTTATAGCTCACAATCTGTATCCCAAATCTCACTAATGTGATCAACAACTGATTCTTCACCAGAGTAGTTGTTTGCAGGGTACCCTTGCTCACAACAGCATGTAGTGGACTGTATTGCAAACAATTGCATCTTCAGTTCTATGTTCTCAACTATTCCCACTATGGTGTCAAATAACTCGGTAATGTTCATCATCTTTCCTGAAATCAAAGAAAAAAAAACAAATCAGAATGATGGAAGAATAAGAAAATGTGAAATTGAATAAGTGATGAATAGCTAAAATAGCAAAGTGCAAAGTGTTTCCAAAACGCCTATTCCCCTACAATGGCGCCAAAAACTTTAACACGCCTTTTGAGTGTGAACTGAAAGTGCATGGGTTGTCGAAGTAATAATTACCCTGGTGAGTGGGTAGTCGTATCCACAGGGAATAGTGATCAGAAACACTAGAATTACTATTTAACTAGAATGACGATGATTCCAAGGTGGTGTGAATAATATCAATGTGAAAAAGAAATAAAGAAAACAAGAAAGAGAGACGCAATAAAATGAGAAAAAAGGCAATCAATAGAAAGTGGGGCACCTAAACATTGCTCACCCTAGGACTAGTACCTTAAGTGCAAGACCAATCATTATGTCTCCTAACTAATGTCTAATGAGTCGTGAAAATCCTTAAACACAGGGTCTCAAACCTAAGGTCAACTGTGACTAACCCTACATTATGCCCGCTGAAGAAATCGCTCAATCTCAATACCTCACACTGTGTAAGGCTGTTTAAAGCTCTAGGGACTCTAAGTGATAAACCCTATTCTATAATCTAGATCTAACCCTTTGGTCCAGGCGAAAGACCCTTAGTCTTAATTGAGCCCCAGCACTAAGGACTAGTGTAACGCTTCACTCTATGACTTGCACAAATAAGCCCCAGCAGAGTTCCTCTCTTAGCACTTCACTCTATTGTGATCACAAAGAACTCTTGGAACATGGAGATATGATAAATCACACTGGAAGGAAAAGGGGGTGTTCCGCTAAATCTAGACTCACCCTCTCAACCCTCTCCAACCTAGCTTTTTCTAACCCTCAAGGATTACCAAGATGGATTCTCAACCATAGTGTTACTCTAAGGAAAATATCAACTCAACATGCATTCAAGATTATAACTCAATTAGAATATCAATTAAAGAAAACATAATAAAAGAAAAATGAAACAAGATCATCCTAGGGTTTATAAGTCCAAGCACCCACTATGGGTTTAGCTCTCCATAGAGCAAGATACAATCAATAATGAAATCGAAAGTAAAAACATGCTATCCATAAGTAAAACCCCATTGTAGTCCGTATCGATGGCCTTGTGGAGTGGCCTCATCTTCTCCAAGGGTTCCCTCGTCAAGCCTAGTGCACATCTCGCCGAATCGATGCTGGCGAAGCTCCCCCAATAACTATCTTTTTAAAGAACTCAATGTTGAAGGCCGTAGACCACTCCAAAAATCTTGTCAAACCCTCTCCACACCCTAGCCGCGAGCGCCTACAAAGATGAGAAAAAGATGGGTAAAAGATTAGGAAAAAATCTTTTAAAATGGCTGAAATTGTGACTTAAATAGGGCTAGAATTGGGCATCAGCACCGGCGTATGGAATTTCCACAAGCACGTGTGAATCTCCAAGAAACTAATTTTCTGCGGTATGTGAACAATAACTGCTACAGTACTTTGCTAAAATAAACTGCTACAGTACTCCACCAAAATACTCCCGAATTCACACTTTTCATCGAGGCCATATGAATGGGCACACATCCATGTGGTTGATCATGTTGTGTCTTCAATAAACATCACATTGATGAAGGTCTTGCTAGTGTTGCACAAGTCGGACCACGCGAATGTGACTGCCTTTGTGCCACTCCAAACCATGTATTTGTTTGAGCACGATGGAGGTTGGCACACAATCACGTGTCTTTGAGCACAACTTGTGTCTTCACGTATGTTTACTCCAAGATTCCATCAACAAAGTGCATCCAAGATCTAGTTTTGGATCCTTTTTTCCATAATTGTCTCCACAACCCTACATGCACAAAAAAACACAAATACGCATGTATAAGTGAGAAAATCTGAGAAAAGTAATGCTCAATGTAAAAAAAGAATACTTCATATCACTAATATACAAGCACTTATCAAAATCCACACGCCCGTATAGAAATTCTACACACCCGTGTGGATGCCTGATGTCAACATTATAAATACTTCTTTGAGAGTTTTATTTGGGGATCTTCTGCCTATCTTTTTTCAATCTTTTGGGGAGATGCGGCTAGGGTTTAGAGAGGTTTTTGCTGGGTTTTAGGAGCGGTTCTATGGCATTCGACATCGATTCTCTTTGGAGGAGAGCTACTGGGGAAGCTTTCGTCGGCTTCGATTCGGCGAGGTGTGCCCTAGGCTTGACAAAGGAGTCCTTGGAGAATATGAGATAGCTCCTCAAGACCATCGATACGGATAAAAAGGGGGTTTTCTCTAAGGATTGCTTGCATTTACTTTTGATTTCATTGTTGATTTTGTATTGCTCCATGGAGAGCTAAACTCCTAGTGGGTGCTTGGACTTGTAAACCTTAAGGTGATTTTGTTTCATTGATTTCTATTATGCTTCCTTTAATAGATGTTTTAATTGAGTTTCAATATTGTGTGCTTATTGATTTGGTTTTACCTTAGAGTGATACTAGGGTTGAGAATCTATCTAGGTAATCCTTTGAAGGGGTGACAACTTCATTAGGATTAGACTTAGCGAGATTGAAGAGGGTTGAGAGGTTGAGTCAAGAGGTAGCGGAACGTCTCCTTTCACTTCCAACGTGGTTTATCCTACCTTCACTTTCCAAGAGTTCTTTTGCAGTCATGATAGAGTGAAGTGCTAATAGACAAACTCCACTAGGGCTTAGCTGCGTGAGCAACAGAGTGAAGTGTTGAAATAACCCTTAGTGCTGGGGCTTAATTGTGACTAGGGATCTTTCCCCTGGACCAAAGGATTAGATCTATATTAGGGAATAAGGTTTATCATTTTGAGTTCCTAGAGCTTCAAGCAATCCCACACAGTGTGAGGTGGTAAGAGTATCTTTTTCTACCGAGGCATAGTGTAGAGGGCTAGTCATAGTTGAACTTAGGTTTGGGACAATGTGTTTTTAGATTTCCACGACTCATTAAACTTCAATTAGGAGGTATAATATTAGGCTTGCACTTGAAATAATAGTCCTAGGGTGAGCAATGTCCAAGTACCCCATTTTACCATCAATTGCCTCTCCTTACTCCTATTACTTTCTCTTTTATCTCTTTTACTTTCATTTGCATTGATATTTTGAAGCAACATCACACACTGGTTTCAGTCTAGCTAAATAGTAATACATTGTGCTTCTAAAAAAGTATTCCCTATGGATTGCCTACCACTCACCAGGGTATTTTATTATTGCGATGACCTGTGTACTTACGGTACACACACAGAAGGGGTATGTCAGTGGAGTTCATCTTTTAGCACTTCACTCGATCATGATCGCAAAGAACTCTTGGAACGTGGAGGTAGGATAAAGCATGTCAGAAGAGAAAGGTGACATTCCGCTACCTCTTGACTCACCCTCTCAATCCTCTTTAATCTCGCTAAGTCTAACCCTACTGAAGTTGTCACCCGTTCAATGGATTACCTAGATAGATTCTCAACATTAGTGTCACTCTAAGGGAAATCAAATTAACTAGCTCACAAGATTGAAACTCAATTAAAACATCAATTAATGGAAACATAATGGAAGTCAATGAAACAAAATCATCCTAGAGTTTACAAGTCCAAACACCTACTAGGGGTTTAGCTCCCCATGGAGCAATACAAAATCAACAACGAAATCAAAAGTAAGTGTAAGCAATCCATAGAGATAACCCACTTGTCATCCGTATCGATGGACTTAAGGAGCCGCCTTGTTTTCTCCAAAGCTCCTAATAGCTCTCCTCCGAAAGAACTCGATGTTGAATTCCGTAGAACTGCTCCAAAATCCCATCAAAAACCTCTCCAAACCCTAGGTGCGCTCTCCCCAAAAGATAGGCAAAGGATAGGAAGAATATCCCCAAATAAAACTCTCAAAGTAGTATTTATAGGGCTGAAATCGGGCATCCACACAGGCGTGTGGATTTCTAGGTTTCGTTTTCCTGGATGATGTGAACAGTAATTGCTAGAGTGATTTTGCTATAGTAAACTGCTATAATGCTTTCGCTATAATGCTCCCGACTTCATTTTCTTCATCGAGGCCACCAAGTTAGGCACACAACCATGCTGTAGATTACGTTGTGTCTTGCTTTCAAGCACATTGATGAAGCTCTTGACAATGTTGTACAAGTCGAAACATGTAAGTGTGACTGAGTTTGTGCCTCTCTAGGTTGTATTTCACTTGAGCATTTTAGAGGTTGGCACACACCCACATATCTATGAACACAACTTGTGCCTTAATCCTTGTTCGGTGCAAGAATTCCCTCAACAATTGCGTCCATGATCTATTTTTGCTCCCTTTCTTCCAAACTTGTCTCAAACAACCCTAATTGCACAAAAGAACACAAATACACACAAATGAGCCATAAAATCTGATAAAAGTGATTCTTGATGGAAGAAAAGTATACTTCATAATACTTATACACAAGCACTTATCAGGCACACTATACTTAACTGAGAACCTTCAAGAGTGGGGTGAGCATAGTCTGTAAGGGTCCTATGTAAGTTTCCCTAGTCTGCCATAGTGTCTAGTTGTTTTAATTCAACACTCATCATCAAAAATCCTATCTTGTTCAGTAAGGTTGTCTCATAAGGCTTACGGTGATCTTCTCCAGCTCCTTTACAGCCTAGCCCTTACGCCAGTAAGTAGCTCATATGCAGTAAGGTATAAATAAAACTTACGAGGATTTTTAGGACATTCTCTATTCTATTCTTTTAATCTTTAGGAGTGATTATTGGAGGCAGAGTTAGGGAAGAAAAAAGTTGAATCTCTAAGGAGTGATTCGGATAAACATTCAAAGGTATTGATGATTGTAGCCGTCAAGCTCACCATAGCGCCATTCGTGGAAGTTTTTCAAGCAACTCCTCTGGCGATTCTTCATTCTAGGGATTGAAAAGGAGGTTTCATGATTCTCATGTTTTCCTCCATTATTTGTATCTTGAATGCTTGTCATCCATAAATGGAGGGGTAATTTGTAGATGTTTAGGCATAGTTGAACTCTAGGGTTTATATTTTGACATTGGTTGTCGGATCATTGATGCTTTGAATGTTTTCTTATTCACACTCTCATCTATTTGAGTCTAATTATGTGATTAAATGCTTGGTTGCTAACGAGGTGAAAGCCCTAGCCATCATATTTGGTATTATTACGTGACGAGAAGAAATTTCCACCTAGCATAGACTTGCCTCAATTCGAGAAGATAGTGGGTACAACTCTTATTAGGGTATCTAGGAGACTTTGTCTTCCACCATCCTTCCAGTGGATTAGTATTAATTTCCATGGTCTTTGCAATCATGTGGAGATGATTTTAGGATAAATCACATTTTTTCTATATATTCGGATTAGGGGTAATCTCTCTCTTTTGGCAAATTATCTATTTAAGAGATTGTCATTAGCCCACAATAAGGTTTCATAGAGTGTTAATGCGATTGCATGGATGTCTGTAACAACTTTGCACCTATTCAGTTACTTTTCGTATGAAAAATTAGGTTTTAGTATAACTCTGGAGATCTTTCGATTCAAATAGAATTGCATCCTTAGACAACCAATGTCTTGCACCACATAACCCTAGAGGGATGCTATGCCCAGACATCGCTTTCTTCCTTGACTTGTCTCCTATCATTTCCCAAATTTTCTTGTTACTTTTTGCTTTTGTTCACACACACAACACTTGATCTTTCAGGCTATTTTTTGGAATTAGAGTCATTACTAGTATTCACTTTCTTCCATATGGACCGAAACTCTGCACTTACGCAAACTTTATTATGGGATCTGCATGTATACTTGCGTCCCTATTTAGTTTTTGGCGCCTTTGCTGGGGAAGTTTAGTGATATTAGGAACACTTGAATATCTATCACTTTAGCTATTTATTTTCTTTCTTTTTTTGTTTTTCTTTTGCTTTTCTTTATTATTATTATATTCTTATTTTCTTTTATTTGATTTCAATATATGGCACTAAAGGGCAAATCGATAAGACTGCCAGAATGCGAGAGCAATGTAGAACGAGTGATTAGAACCAGATTGAGAACAGGTCTACTAAATGAAATAAGATCTATGATAGTGAGTGTTTAGGTAGAGTAGTTAGATACTATGGCATATTAAGAGAATTGACATAGGACCCTTTCAGTAAATGCTCATCCTACTTTTGACGGTTCTTAGTCAAGTATAGTGTGTCCACTAGTAACAGCAAACAACTTTGAGCATAAAGCTGCATTCGTATAGATGGTTCAGAATTTAGTACAGTTCCATGGATTACTGGACAAGGATCCTAAGAGTCATATTGGGGGATTTCTCAGAGTATGTGACATGATGAAGATCAACAACGTTTCTAACGATGCCATCAAACTCCGCTTGTTCACATTATCACTAAAAGAAAGAGCTAAACTTATGAGTAGACAAATTATCAATTTTTTCCTAGAAAGTCTATCATGACTTGGGAGCAGCTTTCAAGTCATTCTTGGCCCGTTATTTCCCACCAGAAAGAATGACCATGTTGCGTCAGGAGATTAAGGCTTATGCACAGATGCACACTAAATCACTATTTAAGGCATGTGAATAATTCAAAAACTTTCTAAGGAAATACCTGCATCATAATTTCCATAAATGGATGAAAGTTTAGATTTTCCATAAAGCCCTCAATCAGAGTATAAATAGCTCATTGATTCAGTAGCAAGAAGACCGCTTGGTAGTAAGGCCCTTGAGACAGCTAAGCAGGTGCTAGAAGAAATAGCCATGAATAATTACCAATGGAATTTGAGATCTAAATCAGTAGTGAAGCTAGCTGGGATAATTAAAGTTAGTGAAGTCACAGCACTAGTAGCCCAGGTGGAAGCTTTGAGCCAAAAGATTGATAATTTGTCTACTCATAAGTTGCCTACACTCATGGCATGTATCATGTGTGGGAGAGGACATGCCTCAACAAATTATTACATTATCGGAGTAGTGCATGGACCCACCAAACAAGTAGATTTTGTTGGTAGTGCCTTCCAACAACAACGTGAACCCCTACAATAGTACATATAACACAAGATAGCAGAATCACTCCAATTTCTCCTACATAATCAAAGGCAGCAACAGAAGCCCCTGCTAAGATTCCCATCTCACCAACTGAATAACAAGAGATCCACATTGAAGGAAGTGCTTACTCAGTTTATTCTGAGTATAAATATTAAGTTTTAGCGGTCAGATAATCAATAACAAAGCATAGAAGCATAGATGAGAACCAACAGGCTTCTCTTCAGAATTTGGAAAACTAGGTGGGGCAAATAGCCAAATTATTGTCTGAACGACCTCAAGAAGTTTACCAAGTAACACCGAAGCCAATCCATGTGAACATCTCAAGGTAATTACTCTTCGAAAAGGTAAAGAGGTGGGGATAGGTAGTAAAATGTTGATGGAGAAGAAAAAGAGGTCTTAAATTGAAGTTGTTGAAAGTCTGGTAAAGGAAGGAGAGCCAACTCCAAACATTAAGAAGAAAACACCACCACCGGTGAATGAGTATGTTCCCCCACCTTCCTTATCCCTCAAGATTGAAGAAAGATCACATGGATGAGCCCTAAAAACTTGCAACAGAGACAAATATACAAAGAATAGCATCATTTAAAGATAAAATGTGCTAAAAGACAAGCGGAGGAATACATTGGGATATGCAAAATATGATATAAAATGCACTCATTATTTTGCCCAAGTATATGACTAGTAACGATGTGCGAATAGACGAGTTTAGTGTAACCCTACGAAACATTCAAGCATCAATCAAGTACTTGGAGAATCAAGTTGGACAGTTGGCAAGAGCTAGTACTAAAAGACCTCACAAAAGCCTGCCGAGTAACACTAAACTAAATCCAAGGAAGTAGCTTAAGGCTATCTCACTCCACAGTGGTAAGACTATCGAGGTAAGGACCGCTCAAGGTCCAAGTGCTAAGATAGAGAGGATAACCATACCAGAAGGCCCTAGTACTTCATAGGAAAACATAGAGGAGGAAGAAGAAGTAGTTGATGAAGAACCAAAAGAGCCATTACCAACTCGACACATAGTTCAAGAGTACTAAAAGCCAATAAAAAGATTGTGCAGTTTAAGAAATTCATGACTATCTTCAAGCAACTTCTTATAAACACCCCCATAGTAGAAACATTATCCAAAATGCTGAAGTATGCCAAATTTTTAAAGGACTTGCTCACCAAAAAGAGCAAGTGGGCAGAGGTTGACACGGTGGCTCTTAATGGGAATTGTTCCACCATCGTTGATAAAAAGATGCCAATAAATTTGACGGATCCTAGAAGCTTTGTGATCCCATGTTTGTTGGGTGATGGTATCGATGAGAAAGCACTCGCCGATTCCCGAACTAGCATAAATATAATGCCATACACCATATTCATGAACCTCGGATTTGGAGAGGTGAGGCTGACAAGAATGACCTTGTAGTTAGCTGGTAGGTTAGTAAGGAGACAGCGGGGAATTGCGGAAGATGTACTTGTAACTGTGGAAAAACTAATCTTCCCCATAGACTTTGTAATTCTTGATATAAATAAGGATGTAGAGAGCCCACTCATTCTTGGATGACCCTTCCTAAATAAATCTGGGGCCCTCATTAAGTGGAGAGATAGAAAGATGAAATTAAAAGTGGGAGATGAAGAAGTGGTGTACCAACTCCAAAATGCCATGAAGCACTCGATAGGCCAAGATGATAAATGTTATTTTGCACATGAGCCTGATCTTTCTATGTATGATTTTGTGTAGGATGTATTTATGGTGAACCCTCCTCATGAATATATGGATGAGTAACTTGGGAAAGGATAGACACAACACCCAAAGCCATGACATCAGTGAGACAATAAATAGAGTATTGTGAAAGCTGCATCAACGAAGAAGGTATGGAGGAAGGTACAACCAAAAGAGGAACACACTATTGATGTAACAAACTCCAGTACTATGTGATAAGTACTTGTGCGATATGAATGCGAAGCGTTCACTCCTTATGTTGAGCATTACTTTTCTCAGGTTTTTACATTAATATGTGTGTTTTTATGTTACTTTTATGCAGGTAGGGTTGTGAGGCCGAGTATGAAGGAAATAGGCCAATGTGGATCATAATGCACCTATTTTGGAGGAGATCTTGCTAAGGTTCAAACGCGAAGACATAGATCAGGTGTGAGATGCTAGAGTGTGTGCCAACCTCCTCGTATTCAAATGAGCACATTCATTTGGAGGGGCACAAAGGCAGTCACATTCGAACATTCTGATTTATGCATATAAGAATAAGAGATCCACCAACGTGCACATCATTGAAGAGGCAAGTGATTCACGACATAAACGTGTGCCCGTTTGCGTTACCCCAACGAAAGTATGGAAATCGGGAGTATTTACGGCATAGTACTGTAGCAGGTTACTATAGCAAAACAATGTAGCAGCCAGGCCGAGAAACCAGAGAAACAGAGAATCCACACGGGCGTGTGGAAACTATCCACGCCCGTGTGGAAATTCCACAGGGGCGTGTGACATCATACACGCCCGTGCAGTCGCCCGATTCCAGCCCTATTTAAAGCCGATTTCAGCCCCGATTTTGGTATTCTTTTCTCCATCTTTTTCCCAACTTGTGAGAGGACTTCGGCTATGGTTTCGAGGGGTATTGGCCAAGGTTTTGGAGAAGTTCTACGGCTCCGACATCGTGATTCCATTAGGAAGAAGGTTGGTAGGGGAGCTTCGATCGAGGCGTATCCTATACCGGATGAAGGAATCTTTGGACGACGAGTAGAGGACTCTCCACAAGACCATCGACACGACCATCGACACGACCATCGAGGGGGTTTCTTTATGGATTCATTGCTTTTACATTTGATTTCTTTGATTGTATTAAGCTCCATGGAGAGCTAAACCCCTAGTGGGTACTTGGATGATTGTGAACCCTAGGATGTATTCGTTTCATTGAACTTCTTTATTATGCTTTCAATAAATTGATGTTTATTGTGAGTTCCAACCTTGAATGCTCTATTGTATGAACATTTCCCCTAGAGTTACACTAGGGTTGAGAGTTCTTGTTGGTAACCTTGTGAGTGTGTGACACACCACGAGCGTTAGACAAAGCTAGGTTGGAGAGGGTTGAGAGGGTGAGTCGAGAGGTACAGGAGCGTCCCCTTTCCCCTCCGGCATGATAGATTCTACCTCCGTTCCTTGAGTTCTTTGCGGCCATAATAGAGTGAGTGGTCTAAGGGATGAACCTCCGCTGGGGCCTAGTTGCGCGTGCAATGGAGTGAAGCGTTGAGAGGATCTTAGTATCTAGGGCTTAATTGTGGCTAGGTACCTTCCGCCTGGACCAAAGGGTTAGGTCTATATTTAGGAAGAGATTTATCACTTGGAATCCCTAGAGTTTATTGCAACTCTATGCGAGTGCGAGGTGTTGAGATTGTTCAATTTCTCCTTCGGGACATGTATAGAGTTAGGCATAGTTGACCTTAGATTTGGGACTATGTATGTAAGGATTTCCACAACTCACCATTGCATTGATTAGGAAGCATAATAGAGAGTTCTTGCACTTGAAGCGATTATCCTAGGTGAAGCATTATCCGAGTACCCCATCTTTATCGATTGCCTTACCCTCTTCTTACTTTTGCTCTTTCACTTGTTGATTTTATTGTTGAGAATTGAATCAATTTCACACCTATCACAATTGATCTTCCACATAGCTAAGAATCAAATTAAGTATTTTCAATCCCTACTCCCTATGGATTCGACCCCGCTCACCCGGGATTATTACTTCGACAAGCCCGTGCACTTGCGGGATATAAGCAAGGGGAACTTGTCACTATGACAATAGATAACGAAGAAAAAGCTTCTCTACTTGCCCCGCGTAACCCAAAGTCATCTTGAGGTAAGAATAAGTACGTTCGGATCATGACATAAAACAAGTGCTTCTTGGTAGGCAACCCAAGTAGTTTTCTTGGCTTTAGTTCATCTACTCTTAGTTTTCAATATTATCTATTAGTTAATAAAATACACAAAGAGGTGATCAATATGAAAGTTTAGAATTGGCTTATCCCCACTAAATTTTATGAGCAAAACTTTAGTTTTCATGCCATTTTACACAAGGAAAATCTTTAGTTTTTTCTGTGAGCATCACAACGGGCATGGTAACCCAGTTATACCTATTTTGATGTTCAGGCAGAGAGATAGACTTTTCTGGAAAATTGAGTGAGTCTATAACGGGCTTACAACCCCCATTCTGACGGTCGTAGTGATTTATAATTGCTGTTCAATAGAGCTTGTCATGAATCTGGTTTTTCTAGAGCTCCAGCACATCCTTACCATAACTGTTGTATGGTTGTGGTGAACACAACGAGCCTTAGAACGATGTGGCCAGCACTTAGGAAATTTTTGAGCCCCAACCGAGTTGACAATGGCCCCATAACGCATGAAGAACAACCATTGTTTGGCCATTTTTTACCCTGTTATAAAGAGATATAGGGTTATCAATGGCTGGCCCTTAGCCTTTCTCACTCAAAATTCACTTTCCTGACCTTCGCCTAGTAATTCAAAGAAGCTTGAGAATATTTTTGCTCGATTTAGCACCACATCCACTCGATTCTCACCACGAAAAACTCTATCTTTTCTGCCGATTTTGTAAGAACCTTTACAAAACATTTAAATTGGGATTTAATAATGTTTAAATGGCATAAACTTGTTTAAGGATGCCTAGTTAATGCTTTTATGTAAATTTCCTTTGAAATAAACCAATGTATAGAAATGTTTTACCATGGTCGGGCATCACGACTGCCGTTCATCGATAAACAACGGCCGTTATGATGACCGTTGTGTTCAAACAATAAATAAAGGAAAGATGAGTCACAAGAGTGTTGTCCGCCCATTATGAGATTTTTCCTTCTCATCTCACCTCAGTAACACTTGGTAACGGGAGGAAGCTCGTTCCCAATTGGTCGTTGCTCCACTCAAGGACACAACGGATGTACCATGGGTATTGTGCGCCTGTGGTGGCCCTAACACTATGCATAATAGAGCTGCTGAGTTTCACAATGTGCCATTGTGTACCCATTATAACGATTCAGAGATACATCATGGCATTGATAACGGGCATTGTGAGACCGTTATGGTCATATAACGTTTGTGATGTACTCGTTGTGCACCCATTGTCCCTTCCTGCATTGCTTTTTCATATTCTATTAATTGATTTTCTGTATTCTTTTTTAATTACAAGTTATGGGTTAAAAGAGAACTGCTAGTGGTCCCCATGTAAAGATAGAAAAGAAAAAGAAGAGCTGAGAGTTATCTCGACATTAGTACTGTGGTTCGGGGATCCTGAGCATAGTGCCCACTACAAAAGGCTCGTCTATCAGAGATTCATTGAGGGACGTTGGATAGACTAGCCAACGCTCAAGTGCATTGGTCTCGTCGATGAAGTACAGGACCTTATTTCAGTTCAGGGCTAGGATTAATTCTTCGGCATCGATGAGCAGACATACTGAGAGCTGATTCACATCGGTCATGTGCTCTCTTACCAACTGAGACATCAATCTTAAGATCCCTACCTAGCAACTATATTCCTTGGTCCTTACATCACCAGGCTTTCACAAGGGCTTGGTCTGATTGATCGACGTGCAAGCATACAACGTATAGGAGGCATGCAGCTGCTCGAAGTCACCACATTTTGAGCCATGCGCATAATTGAGCGACAGGACATACCCCACAGCGTGCAGTACCAGGTGGTCCATGGGATCAACTCTTAGTCTTTGGATGATGAGGAGTCTCTTAAAGAGACCACATCCACCGTAGTTCCCCCAATCCCAGCTTCATCTCCTGTTGCTACTCCTCTTATGACGATGACTACCGCACTGACTATATTAGCCCCATCAGCTCTTGAGGAGTGCTTGACCCATCTCGAGGAGGTTCAAGTGAGGATCGAGGGTCTACTTCGACAGATCCAGGTGCATCTACAGCATTAGGACCCCTTGACCACTCCGGCACCTACATCACCTATAGTTACAACTCTAGTGGCGCCGAAGTCTCCTCCCACTTTACCTGCTGATTTCTACTATTTTGATTTTATATACCACTTTTGTACTTTTATATTTCTGTACATTATACATTTTATTACAGCAAGAGACACTTGCCCTACTGCTTTTGTTCCTTCTAATCTTAGTGGATTTCATTTGTACAGCTGGTTATAGTCTTATTTATCATTATGTTCAACTATTCCAATTGTGTCTTATCAGGGTTTAAGGTGATCGAATGCTTTTGTGGCCCACAAAACTTGTTGCTTGGACAAAGGGTAACTTGTCATGCATGCTTACATTGGGGACAATGTACATCTTTAAGTGTGGGGAGAAAGTGTATGTTTTCTTTTCTTTGAACGATTATTGAGAATTTTATACTATACTATAATATCTATCTTGTAAAAAAAAAATTTTAGGGGTGCTTGTATCTTATACACATGCTAGTGGTGATCTTTGAATTTATTGTACTTGTTGGTGCTCATTTGGTCTAGGGACATGATATGCTAGACTAGAAATTCTTTCCTTCCCTCTCGAGAGTTTGACTCCTCTGTGAGTCTTGAACCTACCTTGTATCCCTCTTAACTTCACCTTGCACCTTATGTTTGTCTAGTGAATAATGTTTTATAATGGGGGTATGATCAGTGCTTACTTTATTGCTTCAAGATAAGATATATGTATAGCAGAAAGAGCTACCACCTTTGTAGGGTGTAGTCACTCCCAACAAGTCAGATATAAAGTGTATGCCCTAGTGGGATAGAGGGTAGCCTCCTAGGAAGTGTGAAAGCTACTGACTCTGAAAAACACACACACACACACACACACACACACACACACACACATACACACAAAGAAAAAAGAGATAAAAAGGGTAATCACATATAAAAACTATGAAAAGTGTAAGACTGAGACTAAAGAAAACAACAAAAAGTTTTTTACACAATCTAGACTATAAGATAGTGGACCAGGAGACCGACATTTAGGAAAGTACTTTTTCTCATAGAGTAGACTACTCTCTATAGAGGAATAATCATGCTACTTAGAGTTTGATTGTTTCCAGTGTACTACTATAACTTTTTAATTAGTTGCCTGAGATCAGGCACTTATCACGTATTCTATTTTTATTAGTTTTATTTGCTTATGGACAAGAAAACACTTAAGTGTGGGGATATTTGATAAGTGCTAAACTGATCAGATTTTCCATATCATTCGAACTATATCTAGCATGAAATTGTACTCGTTTAGCATCTCATTAGGATAAAATTCCATTCTTTTATTCACAATGACCTTTATTTATGTTTAGGAAGAAAGAAGCGAATTTGTGTATGTTTTGAAGCAAAATGAAGCAAGTTGCTTAATCAATGTTGCACTACGACTCACAACTAACATTATGGCAACACACAATACCAGTTATCTACACTCACCACCACCATGATCAAGCCATAGCAGCATAAACTCATTGGTAGCACCATAGAAGTTATAACGGCATTACAACAGTTGTTGTGATGTCCATAACGGTCATTTTCAAAAAGCATAATGCCCAAAGACTGTGCCAGGACACTACTTAGAGCCCAAGTAGCAACTTACTCAACACGGGCATCACAACGCCCTTGGTAAGGCCGAGGCGGAGCCGTTTACTATAAATACCCCAGTATTCTATAAATTTGGGGAGGCTATTTTGCCGAAGAACTTTGGGTAGCCAGATTTCTGGAGATCTGAGCAGTAGGAGATAGTGTTTTTTCCATATTCCAATAGATTCCAGTGGATTTCTCAAGACTATGTCAATGAGCACCATTAAAGAAGATCGTGCATGATAGGAAACTTCAAAGATCATCAGCAGAGAAGCGTGAGTGACACATGTCATCAGATAGCCTTGGGATCCTCTAATCCTTATCTTCGAAGAACAATTGGAGGGAGTTAGTCTAGGAATACATTAAAAGTTTGTCTATTCTTTATCTGGTCTTGTAATGCTCTTTTGCTTTAATGCTTTACTTGTTATAATCCATAAGAACCTAATTCAAGGGAAATTGTATATCTATGTCCCTCGGTTATTATTTATGAACCTTGATTGATTAATATAAATTGTTCTAGTTTTTGTAATCATTGCATGTTCTGACTTGATTATTACATGTTGATATGGATGAGGAGGACATACCCCCATAATGATGATACCAGTGCTATGATAGATCTATGCATGTTCTAAGAGGATAGGCATAGCTAGGCTTCTGAATTAGGGATTAATTGTCCCTTAGGCTTAGGGTCTGATTGCTCTCTTCTCATGGGATTCCCGTACTTAAGGTAAACATAGGAGGCTGGGGTGGAAGAGATTCCATCTTAAGTTTGTAGTGATTTAGACGTAGTCGCCATGGCTTATTGGGGCTAGTAGGCCTTTGAATTCCCCCGGTTTGAACGTAGAACATGATTGACACTTAACGCCTATCATAATTAATAATCAAGATAACTTTAGTACATACTCCCAACTCCTTCTAAGTGTGATTAACGTCATCTCCAATTGTATTGTTTAATAGTGTTGTACAAGCATCCTAGGGTTTTCAAGTCCAAGTACCCACTAGGGGTTTAGTTCTCCATGGAGCAAGATACAATCATTAATGAAATCGAAAGTAAAAGCATGCAATCCATAAGTAAAACCCCCTTCTAGTCCGTATCGATGGTCTTGTGGAGCAGCCTCATCTTTTCCAAGGGTTCCCTCATCAAGCCTATGGCACACCTCGCCGAATCGATGCCGATGAAAGCTCCCGCTATAACTATCTTCCAAAGAAATGCGTGTTGAAGGCCATAGAACCACTCCAAAAACCTTGACAAAGCCTTTCCAAACCCTAGCTGCGAGCGCCTCCAAAGATGAAAAAAAGATGAGAAAATGATAGGGAAAAAATCCTCAAAACTAGCTGAAGTCACAGCTTTAAATAGGCTGGAATCGGCCATCCACACGCCCATGTGAATATGCAGGATTGATTTTTCAGCGGCCTGTGAATAATAACTGATACAGTAATTTGCTACATTGATTTTCTACAATGCCTCCAATTTACATGTTCACTCGAGCACAATGGAGGTTGCCACACACTCATATGTCTTTAAGCATAACTTGTGTCTTCACATTTGTTCACTCCAAGATTTTATCAACAGTTGGAAGGGCACAAAGGCAGCCACCTCTCATGTTTCTACTTGTGTGAAGACTTGAAGAACCTTCCCAGTGATGATCAGGCGATGAGAAGCCTCACAGCCTTCCACGCAAACGTGTGCCCATCCATGAGTGCCAGTCCATGTAGCAGCCCACCAGGGGTGGGTGGAAGTTAACCCGGGCGGGTTAAGGCACATGACAGGCACAAGCTTGTTATTATAAATAACCGTTTTGTCCTATTCTTTGTAAACTTTTTCCATAGCGTTTGAGAGGCAAAGTGGCTAGGGTTTATAGAGAAGATATTTCGCCAATTTCGGGGGCGTTCTTCACCAATTTTGATAGATTTTTTTTCGTTAGCATCAAGGGAGCCATCGGCGACCTAACTTCAGAGAGGAATCCTTCAAGATGTTGAGTGACCCATCAAGTCCATCATCATGAATTCAAGGGGGTTTTATTCCATGGTTTTCATTGATTTACATTGCATTATTTGTTTTGTAATTTGTCCCATGGAGAGCTAAACCCTATAGGTATTTGGGCATGTGAACCCTAGGATCTTATTCTTGTATTGATTTATTTTGTGTTTACTATTGAATCTGAGTTTAATTGAGTTTTAATCTTGTTTTTTTATTTCTTGCTTGTCGTATTAATATTGTATTTGATTGGTTTGCATGAGTTGTTTGCCTTGGTGAGAGAGAGGTCTCTATTAGGGCTAGAACTTCAAGATTGAAGTGGGTTGAGAGGGTGAGTCATGAGATAGTGGAGTGTCCCCCTCCCCCTCTGATTAGTACATTCTATCTCCGTATTCCCTAGGCTTTATGTAACCATATTTGGTGTGAGGCGTGAGATTGAGAGATCTCTCCACCGGGACCTTATAGGGGTTAGGGATCTTTCACCTAGAAGTAGGGTCAGGTCTATCCTTAAGAATCTAATGTGCTCTTAGGAATCTCTAGAGCCTATTACGGTCGTATGTGGTGTGAGTTGTTGAGATTGAGCGATTTCTCCACTGGGACCTCATAGGGAACTAGTAACGGTGATTAAGAAATAGGGGCTAATTATTCTTAGATTTCCTTGACTCGATTAACTCGGATTATAAACACTTGGTAAATCTTGCGCTTAAAGTTAGATCCTAGGGAAGCGTTGCCAGAGTACCTCATCTTTAGTGATTAAGACTTTCCTCATTTCTACTCTTCCTTGCTTGCTTGTGACATTCATATTCATGTGATTGGGTTCATTTCACCATATTCTTAATTTCAACTAGATAACTTAGAAGTAGTTACTACTAATACTTCTGTTCCCTGTAGATTCGATGACCCGACTCATTAGGTACTTTATTACTTTGATACCCATGCACTTGCGGCACACGCAGACTACAATACAAACAGAAGATCATAGGAATGTGGCTTATGATCTTAACTCTTCCCGTAAGGCTTGTGACCATCTTCTTTAACTTCCTTATAGTCTAGCCCTTACGCCCATAAGCAGCCATTAAGCAGTTGCATATAAATAAAACTTATGAGGATTTTTATAGAATGCTTGATTCTATCATTCTAGTCTTTGGGGGTGACTCTTGGAGGCAAGGTTGAGGAAGAAAAGAGACATATCTCTGATAAGTGCTTGTGTGTTAAGAATGCGAAGTATTCTTTCCTTATGATGAGCATGACTTTTATCAGTTTTAAGCACTAATACATGTGTATTTGTGTTCTTTTGCGTATGTAGGGTTTTGAAGCTAAGTATTAAGAAAAGAAGCCAAAAGTAGATTGTGAATGCACTATTTGGTGGAATCTTGGAAGCAACAAACGTGAAGACACAAGTAGGGCTCTAAGATACGTGAATGTGTGCCAACCTCCATATATTCAAGCCATTACAATGAGTTGGAGAGGCACAAAGGCAGTCACATTTGTGTATCCCAACTTGTGCAATGATAGCAAGATCTTCACCAATGAACCCGTTTATTGAAGAAGCGACGCGATCAACGGCATAAGCGTGTGCCCATTTATGTTACCCCGATGAAAAGTGTGGTTTCGAGAGTATTTTTGGCGGCACTGTAGCAAATCTCTGTAGCAGGTTACTATTCACAGCCGGCAAAAAATCAGATTTTCAGAGAATCCACACGCCCGTATGGAAATTCCCGACGGCCATATGGAAATTCGACAGGGGCGTGTGGAACATCCACAGGCCCGTGTGAATGCCCGATTCCAGCCCTTTAAAAGCCACGGTTCAGCCCCGATTTCAGCATTTTTTTTCCATCTTTTGTCCAACTTTTGAGAGGCTTGCGGCTAGGGTTTAGAGTGGTTTTAGCAAGGCTTTTGGAGAGGTTCTACGGCTTCAACACCGCGCTCTGCTTGGAGTGGTTTTAGCAAGGCTTTTGAGGGGCTTCAACACGGCGTCAGCATCTATCCGGCGAGGTGTGCCCTAGGCTAGACAAGGGGACCTTTAGAGAAGACGAGGCTACTCTACAAGACCATCGACACGAATACTGACAGGGTTTTTCTATGGATTACTTGTTTTTACATTCGATTTCATTGTTGATTGTAACTAGCTCTATGGAGAGCTAAACCCCTAGTGGGTATTTGGATTTGTGAACCCTAGGATATATTTGTTTCATTAATCTTCTATTATATTTTCCTTAATTGATGTCTTTAATTGAGTTTCAATCTTGAATGCTTGTTGCATGATTTCTCCCTTAGAGTGATAGTAGGGTTGAGAGTCTACATTGGTAACCTTTATGAGTGAGTGACACAAGATGAGGGTTAGACATTACAAGATTGGAGAGGGTGAGTCGAGAGGTAGTGGAGCGTCCTCTTTCCACTTCGATGTGATTTATCCTACCTCCACATTTCAAGAGTTCTTTGCGGTCATAGTAGAGTGAATGGGCTAAGGGATGACCTCTGATGGGGCTTGGTTACATAGGCAATGGAGCGAAGCGTTGAAGTGACTTTAGCACCTAGGGCTTAATTGCGACTAGGGGTCTTTCACCTGGACCAAAAGGTTAGATCTATGCATTGGAATAGGTTTTATCACTTGGAATCCCTTGAGTGTCTTGTAACTCTACACAGTGTGAGGTGTTGAGATTGATCGATTTCTCCGCCGGGACATAGTGTAGAGTTAGTCACGGTTGACCTTAGGTTTGGGACCGTGTGTTTAATTATTTCCACGACTCATTTAGGATTTCCACGACTCAATTAAGAGATATAATAGTTGATTTTGCACTTGAAGCAATTGTCCTAGGTGGAACAATATCCGAGTACCCCACTTCTATCAATTGCCTTACCTCTCATCTATTTGTGCTTCTCTCTTTCTTGTTTCTTTTATTCTTGCTTTCATTATATTTTATCAACAAAATCATTATTCCGTCTTCGCTTAGTTAGATAGAAATCTTGGTATTTTTATTCCCTACTCCCTGTGGATTCGATACCCACTCACTTGGAATTTATTACTTCAACAAACCCGTGCACTTGCGGGTGCCACGCAATGGGCGTTGTTAATCTCCAGCACCTAAGGAGTGATTTGGAGAGGGATTTGGATCTACATTCAAGGGGATTGAAGATCGTAGCTGTCAAGCTCATCTTGGCGGCATACATGGGACCTTCTATGGCAATTCCTAATCCTAGAGATTGAAAAGGGGGCTTTATGACTTCATGTTTTCCTCTATTATTTGTATCTTGAATGCTTGCCCTTGATTAATGGAGGACTAATTTGTATATGTTTGGCCGTAATGGAACTCTAGGGTTTATTTTCTTGACTTTGATTGTTGGATCATTGGTGCTTAATTGATTTATCATTTGCAATCATATCTATTTGAGTTTAATTATGTGATTGAATGCTTAAATGCTAACGAGGTGAAAGCCCTAACAATCATACTTAATATTTCTACGTGACGAGAAAAAACCAACCTAACATAGACTTACCATAATTTGAGAGGATAGTGGGTACACCTCTAGTTAGGGTATTTAAGAGACTTTGTCTCCTACAATCCTTCTAAGTAGATTGATGATAATTTCCGTGCCCTTTGCAACCATGTGATGCGGATTTTAGGAGAAATCGCATTTCTACTCTATATTCGGATTAGGGGTAATCTCTCTCTTTGGGGAGAGATTATCTATTTAAGAGATTATCATTTGTCCACAATAAGATTCCATATAGTGTTAATGTGATTTTGTGGATGTTTGTATTAGCTCTGCCCCTATTCAGTTGCACTTCGCCTGAGAAACCAATGTTTTATATGTTTATGGAAACCTTTTGGCTCAAATAGGATTGCATGTTTAGACAACCATTGTCTTGTGCCTCATAACCCAGAGGGATGCTATACCCAAACATCACTTTCTTTCTTGATTTCTCTCCTATTATTTCTCATATTTTCCTTGTGTTTATTTGCTTTTATTCACACACACATCACTCAATCGTATAAGTTATTTTTCATGTGTAGAGTTATTACTATTATTCGCCTCTTTTCATGTGAATCGGCACTTTGGACTTACACTTTATTACATCATCGGCACATACACTTGCATCCCTTATGTTGAGCATTACTTATGTTGAGCATTACTTTCCTCAGGTTTTTAAATTAATATGTGTGTTTTTATGTTACTTTTACGCAGGTAGGGTTGTGAGGCCGAGTATGAAGGAAATGGGCCAATGTGGATCATAATGCACCTATTTTTGAAGGAGATCTTGTTAAGGTTCAAACGCGAAGACATAGGTCGGTGTGAGATGCTAGAGTGTGTGCCAACCTCCTCGCATTCGAGTGAGCACATCTATTTGGAGGGGCACAAAAGGCGATCACGCTCGAGCATTCCGACTTATGCATATAAGAACAAGAGCCCCGCCAACATGTACATCATTGAAGAAGCAAGTGATTCACGATGTGAATGTGTGCCCGTTTGCGTTACCCCGATGAAAGTATGGAATTGGGAAGTTAATCGGTCGAAGAGCGTAGCAGATACCGTAACAACATCGTGACAATTCTTGTAGCAACACTGTTCACGAGCCGGCCAAGAAACCGAGAAAGCAGAGAATCCACGCAGGGCGTGTGGAAATTATCCACGCCCGTGCGGAAATTCCGCGCGCGGCGTGTATCGATCACGCCCGTGGAGTTGCCCGATTCGACCATATTTAAAAGCCAATTCAGCCCTGATTTTTGGTATTCTTTTTCTCCATCTTTTTCCCCAACTTGTGAGAGGACTTGACTAGGGGTTTCGAGGGGTATTGGCCAAGGTTTTGGGGAAGTTCTACGGCTCCGACATCGTGATTCCATTAGGAAGAAGGTTGGTAGGGGAGCTTCGATCGAGGCATATCCTATACCGGACGAAGGAATCTTTGGAAGACGAGTAGAGGACTCTCCATAAGACCATCGACACGATCATCGAGGGGGTTTCTTTATGGATTTATTGCTTTTACATTCGCTTTCTTTGATTGTTCTAAGCTCCATGGAGAGCTAAACCCCTAGTGGGTACTTGGATGATTGTGAACCCTAGGATGTATTCGTTTCATTGAACTTCTTTATTATGCTTTCAATAAATTGATGTTTATTGTGAGTTCCAACCTTGAATGCTTGATTGTATGAACATTTCCCCTAGAGTGACACTAGGGTTGAGAGTTGTTGTTGGTAACCTTGTGAGTGAGTGACACACCACTAGCGTTAGACAAAGCTAGGTTGGAGAGGGTTGAGAGGGTGAGTCGAGAGGTACAGGAGCGTCCCCTTTCCCCTCCGACGTGATAGATTCTACCTTCGTTCCTCGAGTTCTTTGCAGCCATAATGGAGTGAATGGTCTAAGGGATGAACCTCCGCTGTGGCCTAGTTGCGCGTGCAATGGAGTGAAGCGTTGAGAGGATCTTAGTATCTAGGGCTTAATTGTGGCTAGGGACCTTCCTTCTGGACCAAAGGGGTAGGTCTATATTTAGGAAGAGATTTACCACTTGGAATCCCTAGAGCTCATTGCAACTCTATGCGAGTGCGAGATGTTGAGATTGTTCGATTTCTCCTCCGGGACATGTATAGAGTTAGGCATAGTTGACCTTAGATTTGGGACTATGTATGTAAGGATTTCCAGGACTCACCATTGCATTGATTAGGAAGCATAATAGAGAGTTCTTGCACTTGAAGTGATCATCCTAGGTGAAGCATTATCCGAGTACCCCATTCTTTATCGATTGCCTTACCCTCTTCTTACTTTTTCTCTTTCACTTGTTGTTTTTATTGTTGAGAATTGAATCAATTTCACACTTATCACTATCGATATTACACATAGCTAAGAATCAAATTAAGTATTTTCAATCCCTACTCCCTGTGGATTCGACCCCGCTCACCCGGGATTATTACTTCGACAAGCCCGTGCACTTGCGGGATATAAGCAAGGGGATCTTGTCAATTATTCGCCTCTTTTCATGTGAATCGGCACTTTGGACTTACACTTTATTACATCATCGGCACATACACTTGCATCCCTATCAGTATTGCTATTTAAAAAGAAACAATTCTCACCTAACATAGACTTACCGTAATTCGAGAGGATAGTGGGTACACCACTAGTTAGGGTATCTAGGAGACTTTGTCTCCCACCATCCTTCCTAGTAGATTAATGTTAATTTTTGTGCTCTTTGTAATCATATGGAGTATGTTTTAGGAGAAATCACATTTTTACTTTGAAATCACATTTTAGATGATAATATTCATGTATTTCATATCATATTATACACTTAATTGGCATATATTAGAACTATATTGTGGAATTTGATGCTAAATATAGTGTGTTTAGCATTAACATACTTAAGACAGCGCATAAAGATGAGAGGGAGCCAAAGAAAACATTTCAAACCTCAAACAATGAAGTTGGAGCTCTCTCGGCATCATTAGAACAAGGGCAAGAAAAACTGGGTTGTTTACAGACAGCTTACGACTCACCTTGCAGTCATATACCAATTCTAGAAGACATTATGGGTATGCTTATGCCCATAAGAGTGATTCAGAACTAATTTAGATAACCTTACGGGTAAGACTTACGCTGGTAAGGATACCCATAAGGACCATTCAGAGAAGCTTATGACCACAGCTTATGCACATAAGGGCGGTCGCAAGAAACAAAACAGTGAAATTATATGGTCTAGCCTTTTCGCCCATATGTTGGACCCTAAAATAAATAGAAGACCTTATGGACGGGGCTTATGACCATAAGCATTCTTGTAAGGCTCACAATCATCTTCTCCAGCTCGCTTAAGACCTAACCCTTATGCCCATAAGCTGCTCATAAGCAATCAGTTATAAATAGAACTTATGAGGATTTATAGGGCATTCTCTATTCTATTCTTCTATTCTTTATGGCGATTATTGGAGGCACGGTTAGGGAAGAAAAGAGACAAATATCCAGCACCTATGGAGTGATTTGGAGAGGGATTCAGATCTACATTCAAGAGGATTAAAGATCGCAGCCGTCAAGCTCACCCTGGTAGAGTGCGTGGAAGCATTTCAAACAACTCCTCTGGCAATTCTTCATTCTAGGGATTGAAAAGGGGGTTTTCATGATTCTCATGTTTTCCTTCATTATTTGTATCTTGAATACTTGCCCTCTGTTAATGAAGGGCTAGTTTATAGATGTTTGGGTATAGTTGAACTCTAGGGTTTATATTTTGACATTGGTTGTTGGATATTTGATGCTTTGTCTGTTTTCTTATTTGCAATCTTATCTATTTGAGCCTGATTGTGTGATCGAATGCTTGGTTGCTAACAAGATGAAGGCCTTAGCCATCATATTTGGTATTATGTGATGAGAAGAAATTCTCACCTAGCATAGACTTGCCGCAATTTAAGAAAATAGTGGGTACATCTCTAGTTAGGGTATCTAGGATATTTTGTATCCCACCATCCTTCTTAGTGGATGAGTGTTAATTTCCATGCTCTTTGCTATCATGTGGAGCGGATTTAAGGAGAAGTCGCATATCTACTAAGTATTCGGATTGAATTGGGGGAGATTATCTATTTAAGAGTTATCATTTGCCCACATTAAGGTTTCATAGAGTGTTAATCCAATTATGTTGATGTTTGTATCAGATCTACACCTATTCAATTACTCCTCTCTTAAGAAATTGGGGTTTAGTATAATTTTGGAGATCTTTTGGTTCAAATAGGATTGCATGTTTAAACAACCATTTTTTTATACCTCATAACCCTAGAGGGATGCTATTCCCGGACATCGCTTTCTTCCTTGACTTCTCTCATATCATTTCCCATATTTTCTTGTTACTTTTTACTTTTGTTCACACACATAACACTCAATCTTTCAGGCTATTTTTCAAGTTTAGAGTCATTTCTAGTATTCACTTTCTTTTCTGTGGACCGACACTCTGCACTTATTTACACTTTATTACACAATGGGCACATACACTTGCGTCCCTATCAAATGGCACAAAGAAACAGTTTGCATGTTGCCATTTGGTTGTGATATAGCTTTGAAGAATTTTCTCTTTCCTATAAGACCTTATATATTATAAGGCCAACAAAGTCTCTTTTTCTCTCTTTTTATTGGTTTTGGAAGGGGTGGTTTTATAGGTTTTATGGTGGATGAAGGAGGATAGGGTAATGGCGTAATGTTGTTATTCTTGTTTAACTTTCTTTTTCCTTTTTTTTTCTTTACTTTTTGGTGATGAGGATTTGGTATGAATTTGAGGTTGAGATCATAAGTTGACTTTTAATTTGACTATTTTAGGACTCTGGTCAAATGTTAGAGTTTGAGGAGAGTTTAAGGGGTCCTAGCTTGTTTAAAATTTGAAAGGGGAGACCAAGTCTTAGTGCCCAATTAAGTGGCTTGTGTGGGAATTAATATTTAGTAAGAATATATATAGATAAACTATTCATTGTTTATATATTTACTAAATTTAGAGACTAGTAGAATTTTGACGTCAAATTGCAATAGAACTAAAAGATAGCATTTGCTTGATGGAGAACAAGTTGTTTTGAAAGGAAAATTTTTGTTTGAAATAATCGAACTTTAGCTAAATTAATTATGATAAAAAATAAATATTTTAGATTAATTTTTTTAAATAGTATATGGTAAGTGTCTATTAATATTAATAATTTTCTTAATTAATTATTAAATATATTTATTGTTATACTTAAATGTTTTTAAAAAAAGATTATATCATGAGTTCTAAAATTATTAAAGATGAATTGCTAAAATAAAATAAGAAAAAAAAAACAAAAAAATTATCAAAATTTAGATGAAAAACACTCCACCGTGGAGGGAAGAAAATTATCCAACCTATAATGGAGTTTGAACATAATAACCATAATTATCTTTTTTTTTTTATATACACTAGACGACAAGCACCCCTATCTAAGATTTAAGTCAGGAACCGATAAAAATGTTGAGCTCACTCGCAAGTTCACTTTGCCCTCGTCTTGTGTAAGTTTCGATTTCGGGATCCATCCAAAATGAGAACCTTACACAAAGGACCCAATACCTATAGACCAAGCAACCATTGGTATAACCATAATTATCCTATTTATAGTAGGTGTAGAGAAGTTTTACATAAAAACACCTTTGACTAAACTTGGACTATGATAAAATTTAAAAGAAAAGAAATAATCTCTTTTTTTTCTTTTTAAAAAATCAAGTTAAAATATTTGAACATTGTTCAAGAATCAGATAAAACACATAAAAAAAACTGATCATGCATGTGATGCTCTTCTATTGTTTATTTATTTATTTGCTGTGAATTTCTCTTTGCAAAATTTAAAGGAAACCATAATCAACTTTTTGCATCTATTTAATCAAACCTCAAGTTTGATTGGTTCACACACGTATGTCTCCTTTTTATGCTTTTTAAATCAATATGAGTTGAACTTATCAAACCAAACATGCACCGTACTCATCATGGTGAGTAGGCTATGGCTTTTGATGGAGAAGTGGAGGTAGTACAACTGCAACCTGTTTTCAGCTTCAGGTATGAAGCACTTCTCCTTGCATGTGCCTGAGAGTTTGCATGCAAACTCCTTTAAACAGAATTGGCAACAGTATGTCTTGTTTTCAGCTAAAGGTATGAAGAACCTTTCCTTGTCTGATTTTTGTTTTTGGCGCTAGAGGAAGCGTGAGATTGTTGAGAATGATTGAAGCTTTAAATTTGAATGATCGAGCCTTGGAAATTGACAAAATATGAAGCTGGCGGCCGGGAAGTTCATCATTGACTGAAGTTAAGCTGCAGTTATGTTTCAGTTAAGTTGCTTTATATTTGCCCAATAATAAGATGCAATGTGAGAGTATGTTAGTGGTGTCTTGTAAGAGTGTGAGTGGAGTCATGTCCAGTTATTGGGTGTTGTTTCAATGTTGTTGTTTTATTGGTAGATGAGTATCTAGTATTATTTTATTTGGTGTAATGTGGGCATGTGATCAGTAAACTGTTTTCTGAGTCCTAGTTTGTAATTGAAGTATGAATGGTGTAATGAAGAACTGAGTTCTTTTTTCTAAAATTCTTGCAAAATTTCCATCAAATTTCTATCAATGGTATTAGAGACTTTGAATTGCCTGAAATCTCCTTCCAATCTACTCTGTTATTTCTCTTCATTGTGTTTCCCTTTTCTCAAAATCCTCACAGAAAAACAACCAAAAAAAAAAAAAAAAAAAAAAATGGCCTCAAGCAGCAAGCAACCTCCAACTCTTTCACAAACTTCAGTCCCCATTTTTGATGGAGAAGCTTATGATCATTGGAACATAATGATGAAAACTCTTTTCAGATCCAATGGATTATGGGAGATTGTGGACAAGGGATTCTCATAGGAAGATCCAGAACCCAAACTTACTGATAACAGACAGAAAGATGCTCATGCCCTGTTCCTAATTCAGCAAGCTCTTCATAGACCTTTATTCTCAAGGATAGCTGCTGCAAACACATCCAAAGAGGCTTGGGGAATTCTCAAGACTCAGTATCAAGGGAGTCCTAAAGTGATGGCCATGAAAATTCAAGCTCTAAGGCAATCCTTTGAAAACTTACACAGAAAAGAAGATGAAGGAGTGTTAATGTATATCTCAAGAGTGAATGATTTAGTGAATCAAATGAGAGCTCTTGGTGATAAAATGTCTGACCCTTTGGCAGTTGGGAAGGTTCTTAGAAGCTTGGGACCTAAATACAACTTTGTTGTTCCTGCTATTGGTGAGTCAAAGGATCTTACAAAATTAACTACGGATGAATTGGCTAGTTCGCTGCAAGCACATGAGGCCTTGTTGATAAGCCAAGAAGAGAGCCCAGTTGAGAAGGCATTTGCAATAAAATCAGATTATGCACCAAAGAAGCAAGAAACCAAGCCTCCTGTTAAAGAAGATACTCAAGGATTCAGAGGTAGAGGAAGAGGAACTTGGAGAGGAAGACAGTTCAACGGAGGTAGAGGTTGGAGGTCAGGTCCAAGACAAGGTCCTGCAGAGTCAAGATCTCCCAAAAGTCACATTCAATGCTTCAACTGTAAAAAATTTGGGCATTATAAATCAGAATGTTGGTATAATGATCAATCAGCAAACATTATAGAAGAAGAAGGAAGTAGTTCTAATCTCTTCATGGCCAAACATGAATCCAAGAATGAAGAGGCAAATGAAGTTTGGCTAATAGATAGTGGTTGCTCCAACCACATGACAGGCCAAAGAAACTTGTTCAAAGATTTGGATGAAAATCAAAAACAGTTTGTGAAGCTAGGAGACAACAAAGAGATTAAAGTAGAAGGTAGGGGTACAGTGGCATTAGAAACTCATGAAGGCCAGGTAAAGCTTCTACACAACGTGCAATTTGTACCCAATCTTGCTCACAATTTACTCAGTGTTGGTCAATTATTAAGCTGTGGTTATTCAGTTACTTTTGATAATACTGCATGCTTAATTATTGACAAGAAGACAGGCAAGAAAGTAGCTTCAGTGTCCAAGACCGTGAATAACATGTTTCCTCTAAGCATATCTGATGTGAAGAATTACAGCTTGAATGTTAAGGGTGAAGAAAATACAAAACTGTGGCATGAAAGGTTTGGGCATCTCAATGTTAACAGTTTGAATTTGCTGAAAAATAAAAATTTGGTACATGGGTTATCAAATATTCAAAAGATGGAAGTGTGTGAAGGCTGTACTTTTGGGAAACAAACTGTGATGTCTTTTCCCACTAAAGGAGCATGGAGAGCAACTAAATGCCTTGAGCTTGTACACACTAATCTTGTAGGTCAAATGCAATCTGAATCACTGGGAGGAAGCAGGTATTTTATACTTTTCACTGATGATTTCAGTAGGATGAGTTGGGTATTTTTTCTTCAATCAAAATCTCAAGCTCTGGAGTGTTTCAAAAAATTCAAAAAGCAAGCAGAAGTTCAATCTGAATGCATTTTGAAAGTTCTCAGATCAGACAGAGGAGGAGAATATTTGTCTAAAGAATTCACTGAATTCTGTGAAGGTCATGGAGTCAGAAGAGAGTTAAGTGCTCCATATACACCCCAACAGAATGGGGTGGCGGAAAGAAAAAATAGAAGTGTGATTGAAACTGCAAGGAGCATGCTAAGAAGCAAAGGCTTACCTAACAATTTTTGGGCAGAAGCTGTGTCAACAGCTGTATATCTTCTGAATTTATCACCAACAAGAGCATTGAAGAACATGACACCATTTCAAACTTGGAGGGGTTTTAAACCAACCATTAAACATTTGAGAGTATTTGGCTCAATTGCATATACTCTGATTCATGCTCAAGGATCAGATAAATTTGATGCCAAGTCTGAATGCTGCATCTTGATAGGATACAGCACAGAATCTAAGGCCTACAAGTTGTATAATCCAGCCACTAAAACAACCATTATCAGCAGAAATGTGATCATAGATGAAAAGGCAAGCTGGGATTGGACAGAGAACAAGGTAATTCACACTCCAATTGCTCTTGCAGATACACAAGAGAACTTAATTGAAAATAGTTCAGCAGAACCAACCAATGTTCAATTAAATTCACCACCTGATTCACCAATTAGACAAGTTAATGCAAGAGAATTGACTGAAGATTCACCTCAATTAGCTTCACCACAAGAGGAGCTCTTGTCAAATGAAATGCCACAGAGAAAAGTTAGATCACTAAAGAGTATCTATGAATCCTGTTCTTTTGCCTTACATGTTGCAGAACCTACAAATTATGAGGAGGCAATGAAAATCAAGTATGGCAGCAAGCAATGCAGGAAGAACTCATGGCAATTGAAAAGAATAACACCTGGGAATTGGTTGTTCTTCCAGAAGGGAAGAAAACAGTGGGACTGAAGTGGATCTTCAAGACAAAATTCAAATCAGATGGGAGTGTTATTAAGCATAAGGCACGACTGGTAGCAAAGGGGTATTCTCAAGTGTATGGAGAGGATTATGATGAAACCTTTTCACCTGTTGCTCGTCTGGAGACAGTAAGAATTTTTGTCGAATTGGCAGCTCATCATAAATGGGATATGTTTCAATTAGATGTAAAATATGCTTTTCTAAATGGCACATTGAAAGAAGAAGTATATGTTGATCAACCTGAGGGATTTATAGCTATGGGGAATAAAGAGAAAGTATATAAACTTCACAAAGCCTTGTATGGCCTGAAACAGGCTCCTAGAGCCTGGTATGAGCGCATTGATTCTTATTTCACTGAACATGGCTTTGAGAGAAGTGCTAATGAACACACAGTGTATGTGAAGAAGAAGGGAGAACATGATATACTTCTAGTGTGTCTGTATGTTGATGACATATTATATACTGGATCATCTCAAGCTCTCATTTCAGAATTCAGGGAATGAATGAAGCATTCTTTTGATATGACAGACCTTGGGAATTTGCAATACTTTTTGGGTCTAGAAGTAAGGCAAACAAGGCATGGATTGTTCATATCTCAGCAGAAATATGCAGAAAATCTGATCAAAAAATTCAGCATGCAATAATGTAATACAGTCTCAACACCAATCAATGCTAATGAAAAAATTCAAGGAGACGATATCTCAGGTGAAGCAGATTCCAAAAGATATAGAAGTTTAATTGGAGGACTTCTATACTTGTGTCACACTCGACCAAACATTATGTATGGAGTTGGATTATTGTCAAGGTTTGTCTCGAATCCTTCAAAACATCACTATGGTGCAGCCAAAAGGATATTGAGATATATTGCAGGGACAGCAGATTATGGGATCATGTATGAAAATTCATATGAACTCAAATTGATAGGTTTTACAGACAGTGATTGGGCCGGTTCCTTGGATGATCGCAGGAGTAATTCAGGGAATGTCTTTCTACTAGGAGGGTGTGCCATTTCATGGAGTTCCAAGAAGCAAAGCATCACAGCTTTATCATCAACAGAAGCTGAGTACATTGCTGCAACATCAGCATCATGTCAAGTTGTTTGGTTAAGAAGAATGTTGAAGGACTTGGGAATTAATCAAGAAGAAGCTACTCCAATTATGTGTGACAACAAATCTACAATCTCAATTGCAAAAAATCCAATTCATCATGGACGCACCAAGCACATAGACACAAGATTTCATTTTATAAGGGAGCTGGTTACAAATGGTACAATTGAATTACAACAAGTGTGTTCAGCTGAGCAATTAGCTGATATCTTTACAAAAGCTTTGCCTATTCATACATTCATTCATCTAAGGAAGAAGCTTGGTGTTTGCAACCTTCAATCAGGGGAATGTGTTGAGAATGATTGAAGCTTTAAATTTGAATGATCGAGCCTTGGAAATTGACAAAATATGAAGCTGGCGGTCGGGAAGTTCATCATTGACTGAAGTTAAGCTGCAGTTATGTTTCAGTTAAGTTGCTTTATATTTGCCCAATAATAAGATGCTATGTGAGAGTATGTTAGTGGTGTCTTGTAAGAGTGTGAGTGGAGTCATGTCCAGTTATTGGGTGTTGTTTCAATGTTGTTGTTTTATTGGTAGATGAGTATCTAGTATTATTTTATTTGGTGTAATGTGGGCATGTGATCAGTAAACTGTTTTCTGAGTCCTAGTTTGTAATTGAAGTATGAATGGTGTAATGAAGAACTGAGTTCTTTTTTCTAAAATTCTTGCAAAATTTTCATCGAATTTCCATCAGAGATAACCGTCTTCTTTTGCATATACATCCTCAGCAGACTTGCTCAGATATCTCTCTTTCTAGTTAACCTTACAAATCATGATCGGAGGCATTTTACTCAAAAGCTAAACAAGCGGAGTTTCTTCCCTTTGTTGCAGAAAACAACATAGTTGCTGCTTTTGTTTTGGATGACACTTATAAATCACTAGCAGTCTACTGCTAACTGTGCAGAGAGTAAAGGTTTGAAAACTTACTTCAAAGTACTGTTTACTGTGGCACAGATTGTTCATTGTATGTTAGATACGGTTGTACCTGTGTGGGCATTTTGTGAAAGGAGTTGTATTATTCATTGTAAGATTATGATCCTTGATATATCATCTTAGGCATATCTGGCAACTCTTCATTGTCCTTGTATTAATCTGCACGACATGGTAAATCTCTAAGGTTATTAAGCTACCATAACTGATGCATCTTCGTGCATTTTTGTCTCTTCGATGATATGTGTCACTTTTGGCAATATATATATATATATATCCATAAATATAGTACATGTATAAGAAACAAAAACCCCAAATAAAATCAACTAAGAGCAAAGCGTCAAGGAATAAGGCAAATTAATAGAAGAGAAAATTTGAAGTTTAAACTGATCGTCCATCTATAACTGAAGCTATCTCCATAGTAATTGTGAATCACATTTAAGAAGAATAATCTTATATTCATCTAACTCAAACACAAGCAAAAGTGAGTTTTTATTGTTTTTAATAAATCTTAATTAATCAAACAAACCAAGTTAATGAAACTCATTAAAATTATTGATAATGAACAATTAGTATTATATCCAAGTCTTCAAGCCTTAATTTTAATCTATATATGAATCTTGATTGGGTTATTAAAATATAAATATGTTATTCATATATAAATATGTTATTCAAATAGGTAATAATAGCAATTTTATTTATTCATTTTGAGAAGAGTGGAGTGACACGCACTAATATTTGCGGAGATGCGCACACGAAGCAATACGGCCTACTCATACTCTCTCACCCGGCTAGTACAGGGTTCAAGCTACAAGTCCTAACCCATGACTGGAGATCCCTAGCATCCACTCACATCCAACGTGTTTTCATCCTATACAGTACACGTCTCGTAGATAACGCTTCTCATGGTGGAACCAGTGTCATTAGACCAAAAGCCCTTTAACAATAATAAAAATTTATTTTAAATTAAAACTTTATCTATTTGTTAAATTTACAGAATTATAATCCATTTAAACAATAATCTGAATAGTTTTATTTGCTCATACTTATTCCCCAGAAAAAATAAAGGTGCATTTATTCTCACATCATAAAATTGAAGTGAAATACATTTTATAAGATAAATCACGATTCACGTTATATGATCACGATAATGGGTGTTTTTCATAAGAAATAAAACATATTTCATACTAGTCTTGCATTTATTCAAGCACAACCACACTAATGCAAATGTTGTTTTTTCTTCTCTTCACCAACTTGAAACCATTTCCTCTCTGCTTGTTTGAGTGCTCAGGTGCCCAAAATGACAATCTAGACCAATTCCTCCACCCTTTCTTTTAATCCTTTTCTCTTCTAAACCAATTCTTGAAGAAATTGCCTGAGTGTAAAAAGAAAGAAAACCATTATTATTAGTGACGTAACTAACCATCCATATGACCTTCTTAAATTGGTTGTTAAATAATGCAACAGTGTGACTTAAGTAACCATATCTCTGTTGAATATTATGAGCAACAATCTAAACAGAATGCAAAAGAGTCCACTTACAAACCCTAGTTTATACCAAAATGTCAGTTCTAAACTAATAAAGATTGAATGCCTGAAGTATATTAACATTAAGAGGATTGTGTTAAGTGTGTTTTGGTGTGTTAGATGTTGATAAGAATAGGCATGCTTTCATTAAGGCAAGAGGCCAATAAATAGATACAATGTGTATAAATACAAAAGTAGTTAGTATGTATAAACAGTAATATACAAAGTATAGTTTATGTATATACTAGTCCTCTAACACCCTCCCTCAAACTCACGGTGGGTCATAAACTGAGAGTTTGTCAATCAGAAACTGAAATCGAGAAACAGTATGTGCCTTAGTGAAAAGATCAGCAAGCTGATAGGCGGAGGCAACATACGGAAGAAGAATAGTACCAACAAGATAATGATGACAAACAAAATGTAGAGCAACCTCAAGATGTTTCGTGCGTTCATGAAATACAGGATTAGCAGCAATTTTGATGGCACTCGGGTTGTCACAGTAGATAGCAGTGGGAGTAGTTAAAGAGACACCAAAATCCACCAAAATATGACGCAACCAAAGGTGCGAAGATGACCATAAGATGGGGAACAAGAGAAAAACCGCTCATAAGGAGTAATACCAGAAAGAGTGGAGGAAGGTGTTCTATTAATAAGATAGATGGATGTAAGAATAGCTTCAGCCCAAAATTGTTGAGGAACAGAGGAGGCGAAAAGAAGGGCACGAGTAGTCTCAAGTATATGGCGATGCTTACGCTCAGCAACACCATTCTGAGCAGGTGTGTAAGCACAGGACTGCTGAGAAAGGGTGCCATGAGAGGAAAGTAAGGCACGGAAAGATGTAGAGAGAAACTCTTGAGCTCCGTCAGTGCGAAGGACCTTGATTCGTTTACCGAATTGAGTATGGACCATTTGTGTGAATTGAGAATAAATGGTGTAGACTTCAGAATGAGATCGCATTAGGTAGAGCCAGGTATATCTAGAAAAGTCATCAATGAAGCTTATGTAATAAGAGAATCAAGCAAGAGAAGAGGAAGGAGCAGGTCCCCAAACATCAGAATGTACTAGATCAAAAGTGGAGTTGGAAAAGGAGTCACTAGATGGAAAAGGAAGAGCCGAATGTTTAGCAAACTTACAACCCATACAAGAAGATAATGAGCCAGAAGAGACAGAACCAAGACACCCTAAACTAGTTAATAGTTTCAGGCGAGCATTAGATACATGTCCTAATCGGGCATGCCAACGATCTAATGAACAAACAGAAGAAACAATAGCAGGAGTACATATAGAAGGAGAGGTAGATGCAGGTAGATGAAGAGACTCAAGGTGATAAAGCCCGCCAACTCTACGCCCGGTCCCAATCCTCTGACCTGTGAGATGGTCCTACACAGAATAGGCAGAAGAAGAGAAGGTAACAGTCAAACCATGATCTGTAAGCTGATTGACATAAATAAGATTTAAAGCTAAACCAGGAACATGGTGAACTGAGGGAATAGTAAGTGAAGAAGACTGAAGATGACCAGACTGCGTGACAGGAAGAAGACTTCCGTCAGCAGTACGAACACTAGAAAATGAGTGAGTACTAGAATGATGAACTAAGGTAGTAGCATCCGCAGTCATATGGTGAGTAGCACCAGAGTCAAAAATCCATGAGGAGGAAGACATACCAGAGACAGCAGACATAACAGAGGAAGAATTGGATTACAGGGCACGCTACATAGCATGTAGTTTCTCTGTAAGCTTAGCAACCTGAGAAGCAATATCCCCAGAAGAATCAGGAGTCAAGGCCTCGATAGTAGCAGCATGAGGTGAAGAAGGAACTCCAAAACACAGTTGAGGTGGATGATGCTGTGGATGTTGCTGTTGCCGTTGCTGAAGCTTTGGACATTGAGTCTTCATATGCCCTTGTCGCTTGTAGTAACGGCAAAAAGGAGAGGATCCAGGAGAGGACAACGGAGAACTAGGAGTAGAGGTCCAAGAAGAGTGCGAAGATGTCGCAGCCAAGACTGTATCAGTAGAGCCGGGACGAGATGATGAGAGTGCATGTAGCCTAGTCTCCTCAACTATAACACTGCACACAACATCATCAAAAGGAGGGAATTGGGTCTCGATTAAGTAATTGGCTACGAACAGCCTCTTAGTCAGGACAGAGACGCATCAGAAACTCAAAGGTCCACTGTGTCTGGCGAGACTGAATGTGAGCCTTACAACACTTGCACATCAAATAAGTGGAAGGCTCTAAAGAGTCAAGTTGTCTCCACAATGATCGTAATTCAGTAACATATTCTCGTACAGAGCGCTCCTGTTACTGAACATAGGTGAGATCCTGTAAAATAGCATATTGGCGAGCAGGGCTGGACTGCTCAAACATATGACGCAGATGGGTCCACATAGCTAGGGCAGTCGGAAGATGCCCAATTTCCATGCGAATATAAACCTCACATGACTGATAGATGATAGACATGGTGCGATGATCAGCAGTAACCCATGAAGCAAATGTACTGTTAGTCTCTTTAGGAGGGGGAGAGGTATCATCCACATGTCCAAATAACTCGTATCCAAGTAGAATGATACGTAGAGTAGTGTACCATTCTTTGTAATTGGAGCCATTTAATTTGACATCTACATGACTAAGAAAATTCTGAGTAGTAGAAGCCATGTGGGCGTTTTTGCTTTTTTTAATAAACAACTATTAGTGAAATAATGAATGAGATAACATCACATGCAAAAAGTAACATCACATGCAAGCTTGTCTCCCATCTTGTTTGGTCGGCCCAATTAGTGGAATGTCACCATCTAGTGAATAGGAACATCCACTATCATCACATGCAAAAAATGAATGCCATCAAGCTTTTGTTGACCAAATGAAGGAAGCTGCGATCATGCTGGCCAGTGGAAAGGAAGAACGGATTGTACGTGGATCTCAATGGAAGCCTCGCCGATGAAGAATCTCTGATGTCCGAAGCCACGATCCTTGATGAACAGTAGGGATGGCCGGACTGCACAAGAGAAACTGAAGATGGGAAGAGTAAGGATGGTCATCTGCAGCTTGTATGATGACGATGATGAGAAGGTACACGAAGACCGGAAGCAAGGAGCTGAAGAACTTGGCGGCGGTGGTCGGAACCAGGACAATGGCTCACAAGGCGTCAACGACGGTAGTGGTGGATGATCAACGAGGAAATGAGGATCGCCGGCCGAACAACGTTGGCGGAGCCAAACTCAAAAGATATCTGGCCGAGGAGAATAAACCCAGGAATGATGAGAACAAATCAGTCTCTCAAAAGTCCGGCGAAGCGGACTCTGACCCGGCGGGAAAAAAATTACTCAAATAACATCTCTGATACCATGTTAGATGTTGATAAGAATAGACATGCTTTCATTAAGGCAAGAGGCCAATAAATAGATACAATGTGTATAAATACAAAAGTAGTTAGTATGTATAAATAGTAAGATACAAAGTATAGTTTATGTATATACTATTCCTCTAACATGGTGTATATCAGATATGTCAAATATATGTATTTTGAATATTTCATATTAATATATACCCAAATTTTTGTTAGACTTTCCAAAATAATAGATTTTTGAATTACATTTTGATATAACCTTAGATAACCCAAGTAAAATTGGTTTGATATAATCGCTAATATAGTTTGGAGAGATTGATTTGAATAAAGTACGAACTAAAGAATGATATTGATATTTTCTTAATTTGTGGTTACACTAAATCATTTCTATATGGTTCAATTAAAAAATAACAAAAATTAAATTCATTTTAATAAAAGAAAATAACATATAAAAAAACAAAAAACATTAATGATTTCTATATTTCACGTGAACTCCAAATAATTGTTGCAGCTAGTGTCATGTCTGCTTATGTCATGTGTGCTTATGTGATGTACATGTCTACTTAAGGAACCAAAATAAACAAATTTGTTTGATTTAGGATCAAAATTAATATATTTTTATTTGGCAATTAAAACAAATAATGACCCCTCTAAAACCAAGTACTGGCTTTTAAATTTTAAAAATAAAAAATAAAAAAAAATATATAAGGGAAAATTATTTAAAAATCCTTATGAAGTTCATTTTTCTTCTGCAACCCCTCTGACTTTTGCACTTCCCATATAGTCCCTCTTTTTTACACATCTTCTTTTTTAATCCCTACCATGACACCCATTAATGGCTTTTCTCTCAAATGCAAATAAGCCCTTCTTTTTGCCTCCAGCCCAATCACATCAAACTTTTGGTGGGTAATGGTAGAAGACTTCATCTTCATCTTCATCTTCATTCTCTGTCTCTTGTTCTTGTTCTCCTTGTTATTGTTCTTCTTCTTTACCTCCTTCTTTCTGCCGATCAAGTAAGCAACATCTCCATTCCTATCATTTAGTTTTGTTAGGGGTGTAGTTCAATTTCGGTCACTTCCTTTTTCTATATTTTTTTAACTTATGGGTTTCTCCAATGTTTACGCAGGTGTTAGTCATCATGGAGACATCATCGTTGAAGAAGTCAGTGGGGCAGCAGAAGCAACCATTAATAGCTCCTGACCACCATCGTAATTCAGCAACAAAGATAGCTCTTATTATGTCATGTGTAGTCCTATGTATTATCACTACTTTTCTGTGTAGTTGTATATGTCTGTGTGTATTATAATATCTTTCATGTGTATTATATGCATTTCATGTGTAGTATACGCATATTCTGTGTATTATATTGCTTTCTTGTGTATTACTTTGCTTTTTCTATGTATTGTTCGTGACTTGTTCCCTACCTTATGCGTTGCCATTTGTAGGGAGTCAATCTCAGAAAGCATGAATGAGGACATGGAGACGTTTTTGTCCCAACATCCTCCTACAGGTGCGGTCAGTATTGCTTCATGTTCACAAACATCTGATGGATCAACATTGTGAGTAGGACAATGGTTCTAGAGTGTGGATAAGTTCAAAGATGCCTTGCGAAGCCAGGCCATATGGCACAATTTCGAATTCATATTCACAAAAAACAATAGACTTCACTCAACTATGAGGTGTGCTTCTTCGGATTTCCAGTGGCATGTCCACGCATCTAAAGAGAAGAACGATGAGACATTTCGAGTAAAGACAATACAAGCGACGCACAATTGTGGTGGGGGCATCGGACGACCGTCCACCTGAAAGCCAGTAAGAAGTGGGTCAGCGACCGTATTATGCAGAGACTAAAGGAATGACCATTGTATCGAGCCATTGACATATAGAAAGATATCTTGCGGGAACACGGTGTGCGATTACCATACAAGGGTGCATGGATGGGTAAGGAGGTCTTTCGGTCCACCATTCACGGTAGTGAGGTGAGCAGCTATGATTTGTTATTATGGTATACCAATAAGGTGGCAAAGACAAATCCCGTAAGCATTGTCACAGTTGAAAAGGACAGGGAGTGATTCAAATGTGCTTTCTTCTTTTTTCGTATTTTTTTAGTTGGTTTCAAAAAGGCGTGTAGACCATTGCTATTTGTTGACGGAACTCATTTGCGTTGAGAAGGATGGGGAGCGATTCAAACATACTTTCTTCTCTTATCCTACTTATTTGGTTGGTTTCAAAAAGGCTTGCAGACCATCGCTATTTGTTGACGAAACTCATTTGCTCGGCAAGTACAGCGGGATTCTATTGGGGCAACAGGAAAAGATAGGAACGAGAGTATCTTCCATGTGGCATTTGCTATTATCGACAACAAAATTGACAATAATTGGTTTCTTGCTACACTTAATGAGGTGATATACGGTGAAGACAACTACCGCAAAATTATTACTTTCGTATCGGATCAGTCAAAGGACCTTATAAACGCGATCGTAAGAGTGTTCCCCTCATCACTACATGGTTATGGCCTACGAGATTTGGAAGTGAACTTTATAGAAGTGAATGCTAAACTTAGCAAAACATTGCATGAGCAATGTTGGGCTATAGTTGTCAAAACTGCATACGCTTACACATCCAAAGAGTTTGATGATGTCATTACTAAACTTGCAATGATATTGTCGAAGGCACACGATTGGTTACTGCACAACTCGAACTTTGATCACTAGGCTAAATATTTATTTAATGGTATGCACTGGTATGAGATGTACTCCAACGTGGCGGAGTCATTCAACACCTGGATCAAAGAGGGGTGCCATTTACTGGTAATAAGCCTAGTTAACTCAATAAGGTGAGCTTCCGTGTGTAATACTCCCTACTTCCCGTGTATTACTCTACATTTCTGTGTAAAATCATGCCATTTATGTGGATTATTTTTATTTCCGGTGTAGTATTTTCTTTTACTATGTAATATCATGCAATTGCTGTGTATTATACTTAGTTTCTGTGTGATATCGGGCCATTTTATGTGTAATCTTTTCTACACACATGGATTGTACTCAATGAAAGTGTATGTTCACAAGTTCAAACTTATAAATATGATAGCTGATTGATGCACACAATCAAATAGGAGGGATACGCATCTTTATTCGGAGATACACAAAAAGGTTGAACTGATTATTGAAGATAGCAGGTTCTTGAGGGTGGGTCGTTCAACGTCTAACACTTATGAAATAGTTGATAATGATAATAATACTATCAGTCTACGAAACAAGAAGTGTTCTTGCAAAAAATGGGAAGTTTGTGGCCTCCCGTGCAAGCATGCATTTGCGGTGATCATGCAAACAGACATAAACGTGTATAGATATGTAGCCGGTTACTTCACAGTGGAATGGTACCGTCATACATATATTGAACCTATACCTTGACACCAACAAACCATGTGATGACCATTGAGAATAGCGAATCCTGTCCCTGATCGCCAAAAAATGACTCGACCGTCCACGAAGGAAGAGAATTGAGTTACAAGGATTCAAAGTCCATGAGTTACATTGTAGTCGGTGCCATGAACCTGGCCATAATAGTCGATCATGTAACACAGTCATACAGGACTAGTATATGAGGCAGAAGGAGGACGTCTTCATGCCGGATGATGTCTACATCTTCCATCGGCGCCGTCCGCTCATCGGGCCTGTCCCACCGAGCATCTCTAGTGTCACGCCCGTTCATACGGGCGCACAACACATCGAATTCGCTAAGTATACGGTGAAGTAAACTATACACATCATCAGCATCAGGCCTGTCGGCCGTTGACTGCTGACGAGACCTTTTTGGGAAATTGCGTTTGGGGGAATGGTCCCCACCCCGTTTTCTGACAGTTCATCGGCTTCTCTTCTTTAGGTCCTTTTCTTCTTCTTCCACTATTATTTCTGCTTTTCTCTTTGTTGCTTTCCTTGTCTGGGAAGACCGTTAGGCCCTCTTTTTTGAGTCGCCCAATTGGGATGACCTCACATAGGTTTCCTTGGTCTTTTCTGTTCCACGACCAACAATTGCAATTTCTTCATCATTGGTTGCAACAAGACCAGAGAACTACAAAGGATGTAGGAAATAAGATGTCAGCCTAACAATATAGTACATTAAACATTGATATTACATAGAACAGAACGACATGATATTATACATAAAGTTAGTATATTACAAAGGACTAGAGTATATTACACAGAACATGAAATATCTTACACTGGACATTAGTATATTATATAGTAAACAAGAATATTACACAGTAATAACAACAAATTAGATAGACAGCTTAAACATTACATAAGATTAAAAGAAACTCACCTCTTTCCCTTCCAGAGATTTTAAAAGCGTATCGATTGATTACGCCTTGATGAATGTACTCTCCCCTAAACACAGTCTACTGGGTGTTCGACCAATGTATTGCTTCTTCACAGTATACTGGGTGTCCAACCAACACATTGTCGGTATACCTAGCCATGAAAGTGGACGCATTCAGGGAGGTGCTTGGGAAGAAGATGGTGGTCATAAAGAACATGACAAGGAGCTTCACGAAAGTCTCCTCCATTCTAGACTTCCCTCGAACAAGTCTGAACAAGTTATCCTTGATGGCATCACGATACCATTTGTGCATTTTGTTCATGTAGGCAAGCTCAAAGTCAGATGAGTCTCCCTCGTGCCTGAAAGAGACAATCTCTCCCAAGGAGGGGATACCCATAACGACCTCGACATCATCGGGCTTGAACTCTAGCATGTTGTCTCCAATCTTGAACCGTTCGGTTTGGTTATCGTATACACAGAGTAGCGCGTCTAGCAAACCCTTTCTTGGACCACGGTGTGTTAGAGTAAACCCTAGCCCAAATACATTGTATGAACTCTTATTATTTAGATAATTATTATAAGGCATCATTTTATATATTATTATTTATGTGCATAGTTAATAAGATAAAATATCTTTGAATATTGGTTCTGCTCAATTTATCAAATGCGTGATTTGGATAGTAAAACCTTGAAACATAAACTAGAACAATATTCTAAATGTCCCTGGTCAATTATTTTCATTGGAATGAAAATAAATTAAGACTAATATGTCTTTCTTGAGAAGGCCTTGTTTTACGGGTTATAGGATATGGGATATCAATCAAAGGACATAGATACATGTTAGGGAACAGTGTACCTAGATCGATCCGCTCTTGAGAACACTATATAGTTGTAAAGTCATAAGTGTTTTTCTTAAGCAATTCTTGTACTCGAATCCTACAACTTGAAATCACTATAGATATCAGATAAATCCTTACATGCTTTAACATGCGACTAACGTCATTCATAACTGAGTGGCAAGTAAGAGTATGTTTGGGCATGTCACAATTCATGCTGAGAAACACGAGTGAAGTGAAGGGATTATCTCTCTCTATAGAGAGAATGATTATCACCGGCCACTTGATTAGTGAGACAGAGTAGTGCGTGGTCACGCCCAAGGAAAATGATAATAGTTATCATTTACTTGACCTAGTCAAATCACTAAGAGATCAAGAAATTAATTAGCATTAAAATAAGGGTGACTCTCTCCATGTCTTATGTTAATTAAGATATACAGTGGCAAAGGATTGTATGAGATTGCGATAGGTTGTGTTAATTCTCACCTTCATTTAATATTGGGTAATCGTATTATCTTGCTTGAGATTAATTATGATTTATGAGCATTAAAATTGTTTAAGCTCATTGCCAATGTTAAATGGACCTACAAGATCATACACTAAGAATGACGGGATCAAGGTTCATTATTTGTTACTTATTGGACCACCTATTTAGGGTTTTGGTGAAAAACCTAAATTAGGTGGAGCGAATAGCTTATTCGGGTTGGGTCTTATTAAGTGTTGATCTAATCTAATCGATTTGGTTAACTAAAATGGTTTAATTAATCAAGTCAAGAAGAGATTCCTAATTTGATGAGGAGTGAAGGGGATTTTTTTTTTGTAAATTAAGGTTTTAGGTTTCCAATATAAATAGATGGTCTAACTCTAATGTGATGATGTGAGAGAGAAAAAAAAGATAGAGTGATTGAGAGATTGTCTCTTAAGAAACCCTAGCCACCACCCACTCTTCTCCGTTGGCCGCCGCCATCAGATCCCCCCGCCGCTGCCACGCCTACAACTCATTTTCTCTTGAATCTCAGGTGCTTGCTATTCAAACCAAGAAACAAGTGTTGTTTCTTGAGGTACTAACATACTTGCTTGATTCCCAGAGGCTTTTCGTGTGTACATGATAGTAGAGGGGAGTCATGATTCACAGTCCCTTTCAATTTCGGAGAAACAAGGGTGTGATCATAATCGTCATCAAAAGAAAGGAATAACTTTTAATTATCTATTTTTATAGAATTTAATCCTAGTTCTGGAATGTATTTTTTGCATGGTAATTCCCTTATTAGAGTGATAAGATCCCTACAGTGGTACCAGAGACATGTTTTGCATGCCTATAGGATTAGATGTTAAATCTATTCATAATGTTATTTTGATTGGCATTGCATGCTAATAGAATAGGATGATAGATCCGTATTCTATTAATTTTGTTAATCCGATTAACTAGTTTATATTTCCTTATATGATTAGGAAATAATTGATCATGCTTATTTTTAGAAAGATTTTATTTCCTATTTGCAAATCTTGATTTGATTAGGATTTTAAAATCTGTTATATATATATTTCTTTTAGGCCATACGTCTATTTATAAGTTTTTAAATTGCTTTGTTAGGCTTATTTTGGTATGTGCCATATGTGTGTGTGTGTGTGTGTGTGTGTGTGTGTGTGTGTGTGTGTGTGTTCTCTTTTGATATGATTGTTTTATTGTTTTTGGTATAATTATTATGTCTTAAACATTAAAATTCTATGTAAGGAATTGATTAGTTTGATTGATAGCACAAATCAACTAATAGTGAGTTTTAGGGTTTCTTAAGAACATTTCATTTAATGAAATAGATCAAAGGGTTTGATCGTTTGGATTAACACCCAAGCCCATCACTGGGTTAGTTCTTAAAACCAAAATACAAAATTTCTGTATGGCTTAAATTAAAAGTTAATTAAAATTTGGATTCCATGTCTTTCTTGCTTGGTTTATTTAATATGCATGTGATGAATGTTGGTTGGTGCGTTCATGGGCCTTAGCTATTTAAACGGCCTACTTGTCGTTTTATTTTTATACGGCATGCGAGTTATTATATTTTTGTGTACAGCCTATGTATTATCGTTAGTTTTTTTTTTTTTTTTTTTTTTTATATTGTATAAAAATTAAAGACAAGACGACTTGATGAAGACGGAACACCAAAGGTTGGTGGGAGAGCTCATCATGGCACAACTAGAAGAGGATCCTGTCAGAGATAGTCTCTAGGCTTAGGATTTTTTGGTTCATGAATGTCACATTTATTTCTGTTTTTTATTTATTCCTTACATATTTTTTGGATGAATGGAATTCCACTATTGCCATGTAAGTTGTAATTAATTTGAACAATAGTAAGTCATGAAAATGCCTTCCCTTACTCGAAACTTGTTAAGGCATTGATCATCGAAACGCGGGTCATGCCAAAGATGAGAGCGTTAGATTATCTTTGTGAGGCAAGTGTTGGGATAATGGTTATGACCAACGCTCGAGTAAAATGTTTGACTTAACATCAGTAGTGGGACGGTCTAGCCCTAGGCATTGAAAAGATTGGGTGTGTTCTTTAACACTAAATGTTAACCCCATTATATCCAAGAATCACATGTGATGTGATTGGAAAGAGTTCCTACCTAAATAACCTAGTCTTGGGTGTACAAGCTCAGCTTGACCAAGTTGAAGTGAAATATGGATCTTGGCCCTTAATAAATCACTAAAACAAATTATTTACATTGGGATATTAATTCGTAATTGTGGGAAAATTTTTAAAGACCTCATAACCGATCTTTCTTTTAATTTTGTGTAGATCATAATGACAACCAATAATGCAAATCCACAAAATTTTTCATTGAGATCTGTCCTTGAGAAGGACAAGTTCAATGGAACTAATTTTCTTGATTGGTCTCAAAACCTGAGAATTGTTCTTAGGCAAGAACGGAAATTGGAATCCATTGAGAAACCATTGCCTGAAGCACCGACAAGGAATGCTAAGGCTACTGTTAAAGAGGCATTCAACAAGTCAAAGAATGACTCTAATCATGTTACCTGCCTCATGCTGCCCACCATGGGTCCAGAATTGCAAAAGCAGATCATGGGTATGGAGGCTTATGATATTATGGTGCATCTTAAGGAAATTTTCCAAGAACAAGCCATGCATGAAAGGTTCATGACCACAAAAGCGTTGAACTCCTGTAAGATGGCTCAGGGTTCTTCGGTAAGTACCCATGTACTTAAAATGAAGGGGTATATTAATACGCTCGAGAAACTTGATACACTGATCCTAAAGGAACTTGCGGTGGACCTTATCTTAGGGTCCTTACCAAATAGTTATGATCTGTTTGTCATGAACTATAACATGCATAGTATGGATATGACACTTACTGAGCTGCATGGGATGCTTAAAAACACTAAGTAAAGTATGAGGAAATCCATCCTGGTGCTTATGCTAAGAAAGGACAATGAAAAGGAAGAAAAGTTGAAGGATAAGCCAAGTCGGAGTCAAAGGAAAAGGTTGGACCTTATTCCAAAGGCAAGGAGGCTAAGAAACCCAAGCCCAAACATCAGAAGGAGGGTATGTATTTTCACTGTAATGAAGCTGGTCATTGGAAGAGAAACTGTCCACTCTACTTGGAAACGTTAAAGAAGGAAGGCAAGCCCTCTACTTCAGGTATCTATATGATAGAAGTCAATCTCTGTATTTCTATATCATGGGTATTGGATACCGGATGTGGTTCTCACATTTGTTCAAATGTACAAGGACTCATAAACAGGAGACGTTTGACTAAAGGCGAAGTTGACCTAAGAGTAGGGAACGGAGCAAATGTTGCTGCAATAGAGATAGGAGACTATCCATTAACTTTACCTTTTGGACTTGTTTTGAATTTAATAAATTGTTTTTATGTGCCTACTATGAGCAGAAACATTATTTCAGTTTCTTGTCTGAATAATGATGGATATAACTTCATTATTAAAAATAATGTTATTTCCATTTTTCGTGAGGACATTCTGAATAACAATGCTATGCTTAGTAATGGGCTTTACGTTCAAGACTTTAAAAACCACAAGTCCATCTATAACATAGATACTAAAAGGGTTAAGTAAAATGAGTCAAACCCTTCATACTTCTGGCATTGTCATTTGGGTCATGTAAACGAGAAACGCATCTCAAGACTTCATAAGGATGGAGTTTTTGGCTCATTTGATTTTGAATCATTTGAGATATGCAAATCTTGTCTCCATGGCAAAATAACTAAAAGACCCTTTAACAAACATGGTGAAAAGGCAGGTGATTTATCAGGACTAATACATTCTGATATATGTGGACCAGTAAGCACACATGCTAGAGCTAGTTTTGAGTACTTCGTTACTTTCACAGATGACTTCAGTAGATATGGCTACGTCTATCTTATGAAGCACAAGTCCGAGACTTTTGCGAAATTCAAGGAGTTTAAGAATGAAGTAAAAAACCAACTTGGCAAAAGTATTAAAGCCATTCGATCAGATCGAGGTGGTGAATACTTAAGCTAAGAGGTTTATTATTATTTGAGAGAGTGTGGAATAGTTTCATAACTCACTCATCCTAGAACACCTCAGTGGAATGGTGTATTGGAAAGGAGGAATCAGACTTTATTGGATATGGCTCGATCAATGATGATTTAAGCTGGTCTTCCAATATTTTTTTGGGGATATGCCCTTGAGACTGCTGCATTCATGCTAAATAGAACTCCAACTAAGGTAGTTGAAAAGACACCATATAAGATATGGATTGAGTGAAAGCCTAATATGACTTTTCTACAAATTTGGGGTTGTGAGTCACATGTTAAAAGGTTAACATCGGGTAAGCCTGCATCCAAGACTGACAAATGCCTATTTGTGGGATATCCCAAGGAAACTAAGGGATACTATTTCTACAACTTTAATGAGAACAAAGTGTTTGTTGCTCGGAATTCTGTTTTCTTGGAGAAGGAGTTTCTTCTCAAGAAGAACAGTGGGAGTGGATTACAACTTAAGGAGGTTCAAGTACCACAAATTCCTGTAGAGGATAGTTTGGAAATGGAAACGGATTCACAAAGATTTGTGGAACCCAAACCCATTACACAAGAATCAAGAAGGTCTTGTAGGATTCGTCATGAGCCTGAGAAATATGGTTTTCTCATTACTGATAATCAAAGCTTAGAGCTATTAGATTAGGATGATCCCATCACCTACCGAGACGCAATTGAGAGTTCTAATTCAGATAAATGGCTTGCAGCTATGAAATCTGAAATGCAATCGATGTATGATAACCAAGTATAGACTTTGGTTGATCCACCAGAAGTTTCTAAGATCATTAAGTGCAAATGGATTTTCAAATGTAAGACTGATAATATCTTCAAAGGTAGACTAGTGGCGAAAAGTTTCAGACAGACTCATGGTATTGACTATGATGAAACCATTTCACCAGTAGTCATGCTCAAATCCATTAGAATTCTTCTTGCCATAGCAGCACATTATGACTATGAGATATGGAAAATGGATGTCAAAACAGCTTTCCTTAATGGAAACCTCCTTAAGGATGTGTACATGACACAGCCTGCAGGTTATGTCAATCAAAAGAACCCTAACAAGGTGTGCAAGCTATTGAGGTCCAGTTATGGACTCAAGCAAGCATCCCAAAGTTGGAACCTCCATTTCAATGAGGCAGTCAGAGGGTTTGGCTTTCTCTAAAATGAGGATGAGCCTTGTGTGTACAAGAAGGTTAAAGGGAGCGTAGTCATTTTCCTTGTATTATATGTCGATGACATCTTGCTTATTGGAAACAACATCCTGACATTATTAAATGTTAAGCAATGGTTAGGGAATTGTTTCTCAATGAAGGACTTAGGTGAGGAAGAGATTAAACTTGGTATAAAGATCTATATGGATAGATCACAACGGCTTTTGGGACTAAGTAAAGAAAAAAACATAGATACGATATTGAATCAGTTCAGTATGTCTAAATCCAAGAAAGGATTTTTTCCCCATATCTCAGGGAGTTGTTCTAAGTAAAAGGGATTTTCCTCAGACTGAAGAACAAAGGGAACACATGAGTAAGATCCCTTACGCATCTGCTATAGGATCTATCATGTATGCCATGCTATGTACTAGGTTGGATGTCACACATGCACTAAGCATAACTAGCAGATTCCAACAGGATCTAGGGGAACACCATTGGTCTGGTGTCAAGAGTATTCTTAAGTACTTGCGAAGGACTAAAGATTACTTCTTAGTGTATGGTGGTGAGAATGAGCTCATTATAATGGGTTACACTGATGTTGGATTTCAAACCAATGTCAACGATAGTAAATCACAATCTGGTTATGTGTTTTGCTTAAATGGAGATGATGTAAGTTGGAAGAGCTCAAAATAGGACACCGTTACTGATTCCACCACAGAGTCTAAGTATATAGCTGCATCGGATGCTGCTAAGGAGGCAGTTTGGCTTAAGAGGTTCCTTACTTTATTAGGCATTGTCCCAAGCATCCTAGATCTAATAATCTTCTTTTATGACAACAACGGGGCCATAGCACAGGCCAAGGAGCCCCGATCACACCAAAAGTCCAAACACATACTCAGGAGATTCCCTCTTATTCGAGAGACCGTCAATAAAGAAGATGTGAAAGTTTGCAAGATTGCTAGAGAAGACAATGTAGCTGATCTTTTGACCAAGCAATTGGCTAGGCCAAGACATGATCGTCATGTTAGGTTTTTTTTGTTCTTAGAGTTATACCTGATTGGGACTAGTGCTAGTGGGAGATTGTTAGTGTAAGCCGTAGCCCCAATACATCGTATGAACTTTTATTATTTGGATAATTATTATGAGGCATCGTTTTATCTATTATTATTTCTGTGTATAGTTAATAAGATAAAATATCCTTGAATATTTGTTCTGCTTAAGTTATCAAATGAGTGATTTGGATAGCAAAACCTTGAAGCATAAACTAGAACAATATTCTAAATGTCCCTGATCCATTATTTTCATGTGAATGAAAATAAATTAAGACTAGTATGTCTTTTGTGAGATGGCCTTGTTTTACGGGTCATAGGATATGGGATATCAATCAAAGGACATAGATACATGTTAGAGAACAGTGTACCTGGATCGATCATCTCTTGAGAACACTACATGGTTGTAAAGTCCTAAGTGTTTTTCTCAAGCAATTCTTGTAATTGAATCCTTCAACCAGAAATCATTATGGATCTCAGATGAATTCTCACATGCTTTAACTTACGCCTAACATCATTCCTAACTGAGTGGCAAGTACGGGTATGTTTGGGCATGCCGCAGTTCATGCTGAGAGACATGAGTGAAGTGAAGGGATTGTCGCTCTCTGTAGAAAGAGTGAATATCACTGGTCACTTGATAAATCAGACTGAGTAGTGCGTGGTCACGGCCAAGTGAAATGATAAGAGTTATCATTTAATTAACCTTGTCAGTTCACCAAGAGATCAAGAAATTAATTAGCATTAAAATAAGGGTGACTCGCTCCATGCCTTATGCTAATTAAGATATTCAGTGGCAAAGGATTGTATGAGGTTACGATAGGTTCCGTTAATTCTCAAAATTGACCTTCATTTAATATTGAGTAATCATATTATCTTGCTAGAGAATAATTATGATTTATGAGGGTTGAAATTGTTTAATATCATACACTATGATGTGGCTTCCTCTAAGATATCTTTTTGCTTTAAGGCATTCTAAATATATATATATATATATATAAACCAATAAGTTTTACACATGTCATGTCATTAAATAAATTAATATATGAAGATAAAAGAGTATTGATTTTAATAAATATTAATGAAGTAAAAAAATTTAATTCATTCTATATATTTTTTTCCCCTCTCAATTAATTTCAAACTTCAAAACTTACAAGAAAAAATTTAGTGAACAACTTCATGGTCTATCCTTAGATGAAGAGCATATATATATGGTCTTTGGGTACCGAAAAAAGAGAGTGAAAGGTAAAGAGAAGGGTTGCAAATAAACCAGGCTATTCATGAATTACTCGAAGCTCTCTTTGCAAAAAAATTCGTTCATTAGTAAACAAGACGCACTCAAGGCGAGCTCGAGTCTCAAATTATACTTAGCTTGTAAAGGCTCATATAACTCATTACTATAGCACTGAGTATTGTAGGAATTTAAATATTTATATGTAATATTATTAAAATATTAATTAAGATGGAAAATTATTTAAAAATCCCTGCAAAGTTTCATTTTCCCTCTGCAATCCCTCTGACATTTGCACTTCCCATATGGTCCCTCCTTTTGCATATATTCCCTTTTAATACCTGCTGTGATACCCGTTAATGCCCTTTTTCTAAAATGGCAGAAATGATCTCACTTTTGACTCCCGCCCAATCACATCAATATTTTTCTCTTTCATTGGCAGAAGACTTTATCTTCATCCTCTTTAGTGTACTTCATCTTCACCTTCATTCTCTTTTTCTCTTGTTCTTCTCCATTTTCTCGTTGATCTTTTTGTCCTTATCGTTGCTCTCCTTCTTTCTGTCGTTCAAGTAAGCATTGTCTTCATTCATTCAGGTAAGCATCATCTTCATCTTCATCGTCATCAAATCTATCAGTCCTGTCAGCCGCCGACTGCTGGCGAGACCTTTTTGGGACATTGGCTTTGGGGGAATGGTCCCCACCCCGTTTTCCTACAGATCGACAGCTTCTCTTCTTTTGATCTTCTTCTTCTTCTTCTTCTTCTTCTTCTTCTTCTTCTTCTTCTTCTTCTTCTTCTTTAGTTGTTAGGCTTATTTTTTCTTTATTGCTCTCCTTGGCGGGAAAGGCCATCTATCCCTCTTTTTTTAATCGCCAGATTGAGACCCCTTTCCTGTTCAATGACCAACAAGTGCAATTTTTCTTCATCATTGCCTGGAACAAGGCTAGAGAACTGCAAAGGATGCAAGAAATAAGATGTCAGCCTAATAATATAATACATTAAACATTGATATTACACAGAACGACAAGATATTACACATGAAGCTAATATATTACACAGAACTAGAGTATATTACACAGAACAGAAAATATCTTACATAGGAAGTTAGTATATTACTCAGAAAACAATAATATTACAAAGAAATAACAACAAATTAGACAGACAGCTTGAACATTACACAAGATCAGAAGAAAAACTCGCTTGTGGATGGCATGCACCCAGGCATAGTTGCCGATAGTCTCCAAGTTGTCGGTATACCTAGCCACGAAGGTAGGCGCATTTAGGGAGGTGTTGGGAAGAAGATGGTGCTCATGAAGAACACTATAAGGAGCTTCAAGAAAGTATCCTCCATTCTGGACTTCCCACAAGAAATTCTAAACAAGTTATCCTTGATGGCATCGCGATGCCGATTATGCATTTTGTTCAGGTAGGTAACCTCAAATTTAGATGAGACCCTTTCCCTTTCGTGTCTGAAGAAGACAATCTCTCCTACACATGGGACGCCCCTAATGATGACGACGTCCTCGAGCTTCAACGGCAACATGCTATCACCAATCTTGAACCATTCGGATCGGCCATCATAAATACAGAGCAGCGTGTCCACCACCCCCCTTTCTTGGACCACGGCTGTCAAGTCTATCATGTGCCCCAAAGGGGTCTGGCGGAGGATCTGTCAATGTGTTTTGTTCATCACTTTCTTCAATCCCTCTATCATCTCAACGATAGGGGCCTAATAAGACCTAGCATTGACCAGAGTGGTAGTCATTTATGCATTCAATTGAAATTACACAAAATGATCACATTTTACACAAAAGAAGGATATGTTACACATGACACAACTTATATTACACAAAAAAAAAAATCCAAAAACCCAAAATAATACACACGAAAGCATGAAACCCACACCGTCGAATGTCAGATTCTACAAATGAAATCCACAAAAATAAACACAAAAAGAACACGAAAGTCGGTCGACTTCTCCTTACCTTTTCGCTTGTGTTTTTGTTTCCAGGAAGGCTCACGATTTTTTGGGAAACCATGAGTGCGAAGAGAAGAACAAGCTCATCAACGAACGAACAAGGAGAACTGAGTTCTAGGCGCAAGAAGAAGAACAAGAACAAGAACAAGAAAGGTTTCCACTGCAACCACGCGTATAAGAATAACATAAAGAGTCGCCTAGTCGGTTACGGGTTGCCAGTTCTCAACCGTTGGACGGTTTCCAACGCCCCTTGAGGGCATTTTTGTCATTTTCTCTCCTTCAGATTTTGGAACTTGCACAAGGGATAAACATGACATTTCCATACCCAGTTAACAGCCCATTAAACACCGTTAGAGCCATCAAGATTTGAAGGGATTTAATTTGAAAAGGAGGGACCTATGAGGAATAAGCAAATTTCAAGGGATGGTTAAGGATTCTACAAAATATGGAGGGACTTATAGGGCATTTCTGTAATTATAATTTATATATGAAAAGTGATATTTTTTATTTATTTATTTTAAAATTCTACCTATACTACTTAAGATAAATTAAATGAAAATAATAAAATCGATGAGTGATAATAACAGCTAATATGGTTAGCCAATCATGGATCTTCAAATATTTTTGCTTTTAATTTAGCACCCCATTGCCATGAAAGCAAATATATATATATATATATATATATATGAAAAGTGATATTTTTTTTTATTTATTTATTTTAAAATTCTACCTATAGTATTTAAGATAAATTAAATGAAAACAATAAAATCGATGAGTGATAATAACAACTAATATGGTTAGCCAATCATGGATCTTCAAATATTTTTGCTTTTAAGTTTTATATTTAAATATGTTTTTATTGAACTTATCATTATATAATTATCTATTTTTAGGATATTAATGTAAAAAAATAGTAGTAATAAATAAAAATAAAAAATAAAACCTTACAAAAATATAATTGTTTCCTCAAAATCTCTAGAAAAAATTATTGTACATTGCGTTGATCAGTGAGTTTTCTCTTTGTGCAATCTCTTCTGAGTTTATGTTTTATTTTTCATCAAGATTTATCTTATTTATTTTATATCTAACTTAATTTCTTTAAGTTTTTTGTGTGATTATTTGTCAAATATTGTTTGATTATTTGTTATGAAAATCGTTATGAAAAACTGTTAAATATTTATTATGATTAATTGTTATAAAAATTTTGATTATTTTTGAACAATTATTGTATTTAATAATTGAATTAGATTGTGAATTTGTGTTAAATTATTTTTTTAATTTTATTATTTGTTAATTTAGTACTTAACTATTAGTTGAGTTAATTGTTAATTTTGTAGATGTGATAGGTTTTTATATATAAATAAAAAATTTTGGATTGATGTATATTTTATATTGTTGAAATATTGGTGTCAAGTTTGAATTAATAAAATTGTTTAATATTTATACAAATGGGGGAATATTGCAGCAGCCGTGCGCTGTCATGTCTTTGACAATATGACCTTAACGACTGCTTAAACGTTGGATGATGTGTCCAAAGTACAAAACATGTAATATTTTTTTTAAATGGATAAACACTAATGTAATTTTCTTTTTATTTTTAATTTTAGAGAATTTTAACCAAGTTTCGTTTAGGCAAAAAGTTTTTAAAACGTTAGAAACTTACTCGTTTGTCCTAATGGTTCTTTTTTTTTTTGTTTATTTCCTAAAATATATATTTTTTAAAGTGAAGCAATCTTTGCATTTTATTTTAAAGTTTTGAGTATTTTAATTTTTTATATACTTTTAATATTATTTATGTATTTATCTCATTTTTATTTTGGGATGAAATCAATTTTGTATGACCAATTTATTTGATTTAAATAGTGTATCATCTTCGGAAAAATTTTAAAAATACATTGATTTAAAAAAGTGGATGCCTTCTGCTATGGTTCCCTAAGAATTGATCTTGCCAATATGCCCACGAAATGAAATCAAACTTTTGTGGCTCTTATTCTCATATACAATAATCCCACTAAGATTAAAAATGGTATGCCTATCTCAGGTAAGCTTGGTTTTTTCATCTCAAACAATAATTACATTATATCCTATGCAGGCAGTGGTTCTTTCTCTGCTGAGTCCTCCATTGAAGCTGGCATCAAAGCTTTTCATATTGCAATCCGTCTCTCCTCTGATCGGCATTTCAACATCCAGCGCATTTTGCATTGCTCCCATGATCTCTCCAATCTTCTTTCAAATGATCGTAACCCTGCTGCTTGGAGACTTGCTTCGGAACTCTCGGATATATCCCATCTCCTCATCACTGCTGGCAGCCCAACGTTAATCTCTATACCATTTAGCTGGAATGCCCCTGCCTTCGCCCTTGCTTCTCACGGCAGCAATAATCACCCTCTCTGCTTATTTCACTCTAGCCGAGATTTGCCCAGATGGATTATGAAGATTGTATCTGATTTTGGTTTTCACTTTTAGTTTTCTGTTTTGCTTTAATTCTGTTATTCTGGTTTGTTTTTTGTTATTTTCTTCTGGTCTTGGTTGTACTCCTTGAACTATTGTATATTTTCTTCTTTATCAATAAAATCAGCTCTCTGAGCTCTTTCCTCAAAAAAAAAAAAATGGTATGCCTATATCTTTTGACAATGTTAAATATAAAATTATCTAAGATTCACTACAAGAAAATATACCTATAGCGGCGGATAAATCCGCCGCTATAGGTCCTAAATCTGCCGCTACAGCCCATAGTGGCTGATATTAAATTTGCCATTAAATCCTCCGTCGTAATAGCGGCTGCGGCGGAAGTGTACAGCGGATGTTAGAGCTGCTATATATGCTTTTAGCGGCGGAAAAAAAATCCGCCGCTATATGATTTTTTATGCCTACAGCGGCGGAAAAATCCGCCTCTGTAGGTCCCCAACTCCAAATATTCATATTTCTATTCGTATATTCATATTTATATTTTCCCTGTGCTGCTCCATATATTCATATTTATATTATTCCCACAACCTAAAATACAATAATAATTAAAAATGAACATCCACAATTGTAATATTGATACATGCAAAAATGTTTTGCATTCATTACATCACAAAACTGAAGAATGTCATGTAGTTGTGGTCCTCAACCAACAATACAAGTGGTTGTGATCTCTTACAAAAAATAAATGGAAGAATGGCATGTGAATTACAAAACTGGTTTGAATGAAATCAAACCAATTACAATTAGTGAGCATAAGAAAAATTGAGTTAACAATATCTTGTGGAAAGACCTATAACAAGAGATGATCAAAATATAATCGTAATTCATGATTGCTCAGTCCTCTCCACCAACCGAATACGCTTGTCATCAATAACAAATTGAGAACTTGATTTTATCTGCAAAATTAACTAACTGATAAATATACAACTGAACTTAAGGAATGAAGAAAAAGCTTTGTCAACCCAGTCTAACCTTGTTCATTAGCATTTCCTGAAGCTGAGCCTTGTCTCCCGTTACACCCGAGTCCTGAAGTTCCTGGATCACAAGCTTTTGTAGCTTTTTATTTTCATAGACCTATCTAGATTCTGCATAAGAAAACACCAGGCTTTTTTATTTTCATAGCCCTATCTAGATTATGCAGAAATGACATGACAGACCTTAGACAGGAGCATGATTATCATTTATCAGAGTTTAAATTGTTGCAGAAATGACCCGACAGACCTTGATATGAAAAATATTGAGATATTGAATCATTGAATCAAAGAATGTATTATATGTATGTAGGAATGGAAATAATAACAAAATTTGGTGAGAGAAATTTTAACAAATTTTGGTCAGAGAAATCTTAATAAGTGGTATTTATCATATACGAAAGAAATATCATTTACAGCAGAAGAAATAAGTAAATGTAAAGAAGAGATATATATAAGAAACATTACAAAATATAATGTAGGTAGAAAAGTCTCAAATATTCTTAAATAAACAACACGAAAAAAGAAAAGGCTGCTAAAATGTACAGTCTCTTGCCTCAGGCCGGACATCAATGAGCACGATGCCATCTTCATTTTTTAGAAGCTCCAAGGTCAATTCAGGAGATGTCTCTAGAGTATCTACCATATACCAATAGCCAATAAGAAACCCTGTAAGTTCAAGATAAATGTCAAAAAGAGATTAGTTAAATTGCTCAACAATTGGATTGGAGAAAATTTAAGAAATGGTATTCAAGTACCCAAGAGTGGCTGAAACTCCAAGGAGAAGTACAAATGAGACAACTGGGTCCCTGGGATCCAAGCCAACATTTTTTTTTCAAATTCTTCAATTATTTTGGACGCCTACAGTACACGAGGATCAGATAACACATTAATAAAAAACAACAATGAATTATGATACTCGCAAACAAGATACCTGTTGAGTAGCAGAACCATTGTTGATTGGAGACAATATGGATGAATCATTGTTGAATAATATATGGATGAATCATAGGAACCATGATCATCGGGGGTTTCCACAACAAGAGAATTCATGCATTTTGCAGCATGTAGTCTCGAAGATGATTCCTGGCCATGAACTCCATCATGGATGCAAAGGAAGAACCTTTCCTCAATGAAGTTTCTCTCTTGTATAGCCTTCTGAAATGGATAAAATGCTCTTGTGCCTACATGACAAGATAACTACCAACCCATGGGTTAAGACAGCATTAATGAGTAAGCCATGTAGACCAAGGAATGCAAATTAAATTGCATATAAGATTTTGTTGAAATAATCAATCCTTCCTTTATAGCTGAACATGAATGTATATTGCAGTTAACATGAATAATAGCTCATGTTCTTCTAATCAAATAGAATGGCTTATGGAAAATGTGGCAGTAAACTCCTCTGTATATAAATCATTAATTATTTTATCTTCTATGGTGATAGTTTTTTAGTTACCAGCAAGGTCTCAAGTTCTTTTTATAATTAAGTGCTAAACTTGGTGAGCATACTCTAGTTACCAAAAGGCCTTGAGGTATGTAATTTTACCTTCTTTGATCTGATACGTGCAATTCCTCTTTCTAGTCTGCTTTCAAGTTGCTTGAGTTCCTTTATGGTTAAAGAACTTAAACCTTCTCCTGCCAAGTGCCTGGAAGTTGTCGTACGTACATATGCACAAAGACATAATCACATCATAAGCTATTTGAAGTTATTATGAGGATCTGATTTTTGTAGGTCTCCTAGTGGAAGACATCAAATAGAAAGTTAACATTTTTCTACTTTGCATTTTAACCAATGTTATATTTTACCTGTTTGCATTCTGTAGAATCTGTATTTGGTGTCGTAACTTTGTTGCTTCCTTCTGGTAGTATTGCTGCAATTAAACCAGATTAGAGCAACAAATCTTTTACATGGATTTGTTTTGAAAGATATTGTAATACAATACTTGTTTGACAATTCATTGTCATTTTACCACGTCGAGTCTTCCTAATTTTTTTCTGAGGTACTACAAATTGATTCATACATTTATGTCACAAACAATTAGTGCAAAGCATGCATAGTTGCTTGTAACTTGGGCATTGCTGAACTCTAGTTTATAGATGCAAGACATGTCAAAGTAGTACAACAACTGAAAACTTAAGGATTTAGTTTTTATGGAAGATAAGAAAATAACTCACTTGAGAGTTGACCTCTATGATGCAACCTGAGTTTGAATTGTCAGCGATTGCCTTCTTGTACCATTCAATTGTCGATTTTATACTGCACAAAACAGATCCAAAAACATTGTTATCAACCAAATGTCCTCACAAGCTTGATTTGTCTGTGCATTATAGTTGGATGCATTATAGTTTTACATGATCGAACTCTATTATTCTAGCATGCTTAGATAACTTAAACATATATATATATATATATATATATGATAAATAGCAAACTCTGGCAATCATCAAGAGCTCCATGAGAGAATGTATTGTTGCATTGTCCAATATTGTTCTTTTATAATCATTTTGTCACATTGCTTTCACCAAATTTTCATTTCAACGTTCATCAATCTCATCATTATGTTTCTTGAAATTTATGAGAATTTGAAGAGAAGGTTCATCAAGGTAAGCATGCAGAATATATGATTTACCTTTCCATTTAAGCACAAAATCTCAATTACTTGAATGAAAAGTTACATTAGAGAAGGTTCATCAAGGTAAGCATGCAGAATTTCCAGAAATGAAGTTGGTATCTGGTGAAAGTCCAGGCTTGTTGATAGCTGCTGATAAACTTCACATCTGTTAATCTAGAAACTATTCAAATCATGTTATCATATTATTACTTTAAAATGATTTTAAAGACTCAATTAATGATAAAGTTGTGACCAATAAGCAAAAATCAAATAATCAATAAAGCAGCAAATAAACAAACAAAAATCAAACAAAAAATAATTGCTGTGAGGAGGTCATACCACCATCAGAATTTGAATTGCATGCTGGTAGCAAACAACATGCTATTTCACCAATTGACATATAAGGCATGTTTCAAACCATGAAAGCAAAACAAATTATTTATTACATCATAGTTAGATCACCCTGTCCATTCTTCCAAAACAGGTGGGATTGCGGCATTTAAATTTTAATTTACCACCTTTGATATTTAAATGAATTTATCTCAATGGTGCTAGACGATCTCATATAATGTTGTTAGAATTGTACAAATCATTGTTTTTCAAAGTTTATCCTTGTTAGAATAACAAATGATTAGACATGAATTTTTTTTTGTATAAAAGAAATGGTACCTTATATGAGCCCAATAGCCTATCACGAGCCAAGACCTGAACAAAAACATAGGCACGATCTCAAGAGCATGATAAACAAGCTATGAGGGCAATACGTTGAGATTCAACATGTTCAAAAGGTATACAATCAAACAATGAGAACAGAAATTATATTGAATGGGCAGTAGAAAATTCATATTTGACAATTCAATAATGTGCATTTTGAGATTCAGTTCTCTTGAAGAATGACAGTAGTTTCTGACATTAAGTCCTAATTTATATGCAATCAATCAGAATACATATTTGAATTTTTCCCAGATCATTTAATACTCTGGTATGGTTTAGGTGAGGATGCTTTTCACCCCTGATTTTTATGTAATTTTGAAAATAAACAAACCATATGAGAGCATCTAAGTTACACAACCACCTTACAAACCACCCACTCCATTAGCTACTACTAGATCCCACATCCGCATTTAGTTTCAAGCGTTGAGTATTCATGAGCATGACTTCTGAGTGACATCTTTCATATTGTTATTAAATTATATTCCTTCCTTTTTTCCCTATTAAATAATTCATCAAATAATCTGATCATAAATGGTATATAAACATAAACTAAAAATAAACTAAAATAAAAAATAATAATTTTGACATGGTTGTTGTATCAAATCAATGGCCTACTCTTTTTGACACCACTATGAAAAGAAGAAACCTTTTCTTTAATTATTATTTTTTATTTTAAAGCTCACTTTCCTCATTAAAAAAATAAAGAAAAAAGAGCACTAATTCACATAAACGGTCAGAGGCATACATAAAGAAGTTGGCAATTTTTATAGAAACTTCCTTCCAATACTGTATTACCTTAGTTTCTAAATGTGAAATATATTCAAGACATAGATAAGCTATATTTTACTACCCCTTAAAAGAAGACATAATTAAAATGTATATTTGAAGGATCAAACACCTGATCAATTAACTGTTAGCATTTCATATGTTCAGCTATGTGAAGTCTGGATTTGTTTTGGACTTTCTTTCTTGCTTCCCCTGGGATGCCATCTACAAGGTACTTTCTTTTTTCTGTTTTTTTGGTTAAAATACTTAATGACTATGACTTTTACAAATGTAAATCTGTAAATCTGCATTTGAGTTCACTGCTCTTATGAGAATCATATCCTAAATTTTATGAAGCTACTGTGTAATTAAGATTTATGATGAAATGTTCTGCTATTTAATTGGCTGAAAAGAAGACATAATCTGCTATTTCATTCACCACAATGCATTACAATAGGAAAACTCTGCAGCAATTTCTAGTCATTTTCACAAGCAAATAGATAAATGTTTGCTTTATTAAATTAAATCCCAATAATACATTCTTGTGTATTTAAAATATAAAATGGCGTAGGCTCTATTAACATGGGACTGGCAAGAAGATATGAATTTGCCCAAACAACAATAGAAAGTATAGCAGTCTTATGCAAAACACAATAAGTCCAAGTGAGAAATATAATTTAATCACATACGCAGGAAAGATTAAAAGAAGCTGTTATATACCTCACTAGGAACACCCCACAATCTGCGAAGGTAAAAATCTGATTCTGAAACAACTATATCTGGTGGTAGTCGTTCTGCACCTCGAGGATTTGAAGGAACATAAATCTATGAAACGGAGATAGTTAGCATCAACAAACTCAGCTGCTATACCGCAAATAAAAATAATTGGACGACATATATCACAAGATTGCAGAATGAGATCACAGAACACAAAATTAATAAACACATATATAGAACAGCAAGCTTCTAGCATAGATCACCTACACAAATATATCTTAGGTCATAATTAATGTGAAATGGAAATTTATTAACTTCTACTATTTAAAGATGATGGTACAATTGTGATATCAGGATTAATTTGCAATAGGCATGCGATTAAAATTTACAAGAAAGAGACACGCTGAGTATCACAGGAGAACAATCAACCAACAATATGCCACTACTGTATTGCATGACAAGGAATCCATAATCTAGAGCAACATATTCTTTCCTATTCTCAACCTTCATAAAAACTCATTGAACTTAATAGTGAAAAAAAGATCATCAGAGCACAATCTGTGGCTTCAAAAGCACTACAAAGTAAGTTTAAGAAACATTTACTTAAGGATGATACATGTAAATTAAAAATTATTTTGGACACCATATATGGAAGCCTTTTGTTCTCAATTGCAAAATTTTGTTCTCAATTACTTAAGGATGACACATTTTCTAATGAGAATTCCTCCAGGCAGGCAGGAAGATGTTTCCCTCTAGTTCACTAGTTTAGTTTTCCAATATCTCAAGTTAAGCTTAAGCTTTTAGCAAATTCAATTGTTGTATCTTCTTTATATTAATAAGCATCTCAAAAAATGCATCAAGAGTAGGCTAACCCTAGAACACAGATTAAACACAAACGCAAACGCTAACCCTAGAACCAGATCGCAAGAGCAAGCTGAGAAATATGAAATGCAATGCCGATCAAGAGGAGGAAACTGAAACAAGAAGGGATTCAAGAGTACCTTTAGTGCCTGAGATCGAAAGGAATGAGAGGGTTTGGAATCCTATCAACAACGGCGAGATCCGGCAGCATGGAGCTCGTTTCTCCAAGAATCGTCACGAAAAGCGAACAAATCCGGGAAGCGTAATGCGAATTGGCAGCGTGAGAAGGGATTATTGAAAGCTGGGAGTGGATCAGTGGAGGCACGACGGAGGGGTCGAGCGAGCGAAAAGAGGGAGTGTAAAAAAGAGGACTTGAAATGAAGCTGGGGATGAGATTTTTATAAATTTAATAACATCTTTTGAGTTCCGGTCCAAACCCAAACGGTTATTAATTGATTTTTTTTATTAAATATATTTAAAAATATATATTACATATCAATACCACATATATATATATATGAATCTCTCTCCTCTAGCCTTGTACGTTATAAATACATATGAATCTCTCTCCTCTACCCTAGCTTGTACGTTATAATTATTTTACAACGGTCATTAATTGATTTTTTAATTAAATATATTTAAAAATATATCTAAAAATATATATTTATTTTTTAATTCTATTACAAATAAATATTTATTTAATTATTAATTTATTTAAAAAATTTATATAAAATCTTAAATATATATTATTAATAGCTCATAGTTAATTAAACTTAAAAATAGTCATGAAACAATGAATGAGGGTACATGCTTGATTACAAGTTTTATAGAGGGTGTATATGTAAAAATATTTTTATATCTATAAATTTAGCGGCTCATATAAAATCCGCCGCTAAAATTTGCCGCTATAGCCCAACTTTCTTGTAGTGATTTTTGCAAATAAACAAAAGCCTCTTTTACATTCTCTCGTTAATGTTGAACATTCTTTGATGACAACCTAGCTACTCAGGGATTTTCTCATTCTAGTGATTCTAACTCCTAGGATGACACTATAATGATGGTTAGGATTGATCGGAGAAAATCATATAATATTCTTATATGGAATGTAATTTTTATGCATTATCCAAGATGAACTTTTTGACTATATTGATCAAATGGATTAAAGTCTGTAATAAATCTTCTAGGTTTGCTTTCTTGACTAACAGTAGAGCCACTAATTGGCTTACCCTTTTTAGAGAACTTAGATGGGGGTATCCTTTAACCCTTTTTACAGATCCTCTATCCTTGATCTGTTCAACCTTTCTCTTGGTGTAAATCACTGAACTCTTTTTTCTCCTCTTGCTGGTTTCTTGTGAGCAATTTCTTTTAATTCTATCTATCATCACTTGCAGAGAAAATCTCACTCTAAATCCAATGATCTAACTAGTAAATCACCATGAGTGGTTTATCTTGTTTTATTGAGTGACTATAGTAGTTCATTTCTTACAATGTGCTTTGTTGGGATGGTGATTTGAATCCTAATAATGAAAGGGTTTGAGAATGGTTTTTTTTTAATATATATACACTACCCTAAAAAACAATTTTAGAGGTGATTTTTAGATCCTATAAAGGCAGTTTTATATCCTATAGGTTTAGTGTTGGGTTTTCCACCTGCCTCTAAACAGCCTCGTAAAAAGCTGGCTCTATGATTTAGAGACGGTTTATAACAACCGGTTGGGTAACTTTTGGCTATGGAAGAGATTTCTAGCAACTAATTTAGAGGCAGTTCCAACCGCCTCTACCACCTCAAACTACTTATAGTTTTAGAGGTAGTTCTAAGCGCCTCTACCACCTCAAATGTTTAAATACTACTCATACTATCTTTAGAGGCGGTTATAACTGCCTCTACCACCTCAAATGCTTAAATACTACTCATACTACCTTTAGAAGTGGTTTTAACTGCTTCTACCACATCAAATGTTTAAATATTACTCATACTACCTTTATGGATGGTTATTACCGCCTCTAAAATTAAAAATTTTTAAAAAATACTTATACTTTTAGTGTTTTAGAAGTGGTTATAACCACCTCAATAATTTGAAGTTTTAGAGGCAATTATAAACACCTCACAAAACCTACCTCTTAACTAGATTTAATTTAATATATTCTTTTGATAATCATAAAAATAAAACTTTTGAGCTACAAATAAATCTTGAAAAATAATCATAAGTATTATAACTTCATTTTCATTTACTATAATTGAGAAATTATTATCATCACAAGGGCAACGTATTTTATAAGTACATCATAAAAAGAACTTAGCACCATCTTATCTATCTCTATTACAATTGTTTAGATGTACAATTTGTAAGTACTCCAAAAAAAAAAATAAATAAATAAATAAATAAATACAAACAAACAAACAAACAAAGCACCATCTTGTAGCCCCTAATTTTCAAACCTCCTAATCCTTGAATCATGAGTTCTCCTAACTAAATAAATAAACATAGTCAAATAAAGAATTATAATCTTAATTAAAGCAAATAAAAAACTATTATATGCTGAAACATGAAAGTCTTTACCATACAAAGCCATAACCATGAAACATGAAAATCTCAACTTGATTAGTCATAACCTTAAAATGGTATTTCTTCTGATAAATTTTAAATCATAACAGAAATTAAGTTATAGCACTTGGGCAATCAATGAAGTCTGTATATTATGCTTATTTATATATGCAACAACATGTGTATTAGAGATGAAAATTATGCACCCATTTAATAGTCCTCACACACCAACATAATCTCAAAGCATCCCCAATTCTCAATGATGTCAAAATCTTCTAGCTGATAAAATATGTTATCACATCAATCAAAATCATTATTAAGATGTAATTAAACATTTGAAAATAGACTTCAGCAATTCAGATATCAAAGCGAATTATCCAAGATGCCCAAGCACTAATATTAACACATTATTTAATATGGATGTATGAATCATGTCCATTTCCAATCTAGCAATTTTTTTTTAAGTTCAAAATACCAACTTTAGCCTAGTGACCAAATCTTAGCATAAGTCTATCACAGAAGATGAATTCAATTATACCAGAAAAATCTAATAAATATAGCACATGAAACATTATATTTAGTATTTAATAAACATAAAAGTTTCAAAAGTGGGCTACCTCACCAAGAAGACGCCATGAATGTCATCAAGCTAGTTATTGATCCTTTATGCCCACTAGTATAGCAACCAACGACCTGTAAAAAGCACCATGGATATCGCATCAATATATTTTAATTATGTTAAATATAACATAGTTGAATATTGACAGTCAAAACCTTCCATGTTATCATTGAAAGAACTCTAATAACACCATCTGAAGCACCAAATGCAACAAGAGGACCATCACCTACAGCAACATTGGATAGGAATTCCATACTACAAAGATAGCACAGGTAAAGATTGTCCAAATCTAAACAACCGAATAGCAGCAGAACCATGTAAATAGGATCTGAAGGTACTAAGAAGGTGTTAGAAAATAATGCAGAGAATAACATGGAAATCATGGTCATATAAATTTTGAGATTTTTTGGAAATTCAAGAACAAGTCACAATACAAATCAAATAAAATTTCATACAATTAATTCACAAAATATGGAAAACTCTTAAAAGGCATTTTAATCATTAGCTTATGTTATGTTCACAACTCAAGCATCTAAAGTCACTGGACATAAAGAAAAATAACCAATTTTGTAAATTCCTTTTATATTAATTAACTCTAACTTTCATTCGTAAAAATCCTTCGAGATTTAAATGAGATGCTTATTTATCTCATTATGCATAAGAAAACCTGTGCATATGACTGATGAACCAATAATTCACTAGGAAAGATTAGTAAACAAAAGTGCATTCTACTTATCATTGAAAACATTGAAGAACGAGAAAATTTACCAAAGTAGAGACTTGATATCAAGCTTCTACTTAAGAGAATCATTGTCACGCATTGTCACATCCTGCTTATGTTAGTTTCCTTTAGGTTCTATGAATAGGGAAAAAACTAATGTGTTCTGCTAGTGCTAATCAAATACAAAGGTATACAGAACACAAAATAAACAGTTGAGTACATACACCTCGCCACAAAACATTGCCTTGACATATTTAAGCAAATGTATTAAGATCACTAGTTATCTTTCATAGAGTATCAATAAACAACATGACCAACAAGCCTAATACATATGGTTTAAATTGGCCACATAGATCCCTCATTTTCAGCAATTCTCTGAGTGCTTAATTGGATCAAAAGGTAACCATGTCATCTACAAGAATAGTGGTTTAGCAGCCTTTTGAGGATTGATACTAAATCCATAAACAATCTAATATCCTTTTCATAAACTATACTTACAAGACATTGTAATGTCACAAACACGTATTTCTCTCTTACCATGAATCTAACTTTGTCATCATGATTTTATCTATTGCTCACCTCCTTCCTTAATCCCCTCGAGAATTAATGTCAGGAAAATATGGCATTTGAATCTACAATTACCATATGTTCATCACATAATAACTATTAAATGATTTCAATATATTCAGTTTTAAGAAATAGGACCACCAGGCAAAATTCTTCTGCTACAGACACTTGTGATACAAAATGCAACATAAAATGAGAACAGATGCAAACTAACAACTTAAACTGATATTTGGGATTTCAAGTAAATCATAGAAAGAGATCAAAAAGCATCTGAATCTCCCTCGGCAAGCTTCTATAGCTCTGCTCCTACCAATCGCAATATAAATATTAGAGAGATTAGCGGAAGGCAAAAGCAGTATAAATTTGCATAATGTGCTAGAACCTGAAATTCAACCAAAGACATTAATAGATTTTACTATGAATGAGTCATAAATAACAACCATATTTTCAGAACATAATATACGTATATATATATATATATATATAATATAACATTGATCCACTCTTAATCTCCGAAAACATTTCGATTAATCCATGCATTATTGTGCTTAATCCATGAAGAACACGACACAAATTCCTATGAGAACCATGTTAGAATCTACCATTTGATCACCTCATTTAAATATGCAACAAATTAATAATTAAAAAATAACATATAACAACATATATTAAAGAAATAGTATGCCAAAACATTACTATTGTACATCAGATTGAACTTCCTACTTTTTTATCTTCCCATCCAACATTTCAATCCATATTTCCTCAATGTTTGCAAATATTTACTGTTAATAAAATTAATAAGAATGAATCCAAATAGAATGAAAAAGTATATAGAAGTACTTAAAATTAATAATTCATGGAAAAAGAAATTAGATTATATTAACTTTAGTTGCTGGAATTTCCTTTATGCAAAAAATGCATGCTCAACTTCACCTCATCAATGAACATTAGAATCTTGCTTAGTATCAATCATTTGAACAAGAAGTCAAATCCAAAGTTTCAATGTTTGGATGAGGGAGTGGGTGCCGCCATAGAGTTAGCTAGAAGCGACGATGTGGGATATGTCGGGGCAGAGCTGTAGGAGAGCGGAGGAGATGGAGCACATACCGCTGGAGGTGCAGTACGTCACCTCGGTAGACTCTAGGGTAGCCATCTGGCGGCCGAGATTGAGGATGGTTGAAATGGCGGCTATAGATGAAGAAATCACGATCGGGGCTGAGCTCACCGGTGAACATCCGGCTCATAGTTTTAGGCTCCATGGCAGTGAAGGTCACTGAGGCCTCAATTGACATATTGACGCCACCATGTTCGCCGAACTCGTGGTGTGTATTGGCGAGGTTGCCGGCAGGATCAAAGCCCTAGGAGGTGGGAGATGGTTTTTTTGGGCAGAGATAGGTAGTTCTCCACCACGGCGCCGCCATCTTCACCAGAGCTGCACTTTTTATGGTTTGCTTGGGAGGGGGTAAATAAAAGTTTTGTAAAGTAGAGTTATGGACCAACCCTTGTTTGGATCGAAGGTTATATGAAGGGTAAGGTATTTTGGGGTTAAATGGAGGGTTGAAAAACCTCCATTTAACCCCTTTTCAACCCTCCAAATCGGGGGTTTTGGCAAGTTGAATATTTTTCAAGACAAAAAGATTCTTACTGAATTTAGATAATTACATCCATGCCCTATAGAAAAGTTTAAGTTTTGATTTTGAATTTGAATAGTTTTTTTCCGAAAAAAAAATAATAAAATATTATAAATTGTCAAATAAGAAAATTTAATTTACAAAAATAATATTATATGTGTAAAATTAGCATAAAATATTATTCATAGCTTAAGGTGCATTTTAGTAATATTAATATAAAATCTTACCTTCTACTACCTTCAATCCAAACACTAGAAGGTTTGATAACCTCCATTTACTTTACCTTCAATCCAAACAAGGTATAACTTAAAATCTTTTTTTTTACCTCCTTTTACTTTACTTTGCTCTACTCTACCCTACTTTACAAAACCCTCCTTCACCTCATCCAAGCAAAGCCTTAGGGGTTAGAGAGAGCAAAAGAGTCAAAGAAAGAGCACGCTAGAGAAGATAGGGTTTCACGAGGGAGTGAGAGAGAGATTCATTTTTTTTATTAGTTTAAAATCTAGAGGGAGTTTTTGAAACCGGCTCTTTTTAAAGGGAGAAAATTTTCAAACTCTATTATCGAGGCAGTTTTTTAAAATCCCTCTACTTATCCGGTTCTATAAGAGGAAAATGGTGTAGTGATATATATACAAAAGAAAAAGGGTATTGACTTATTTATTCTGTTATGCATATATATATATATATATATGTCATTAAACTTGAAAGAGAACATTGATTTAGTGCCAATCAGAGTGTCTCCTTTTAATTGAGGTCTTAGACTCTTCTTTCAAATTTTCATGTCACTAGGGAAAGATCCTCACTATACCTAAAGGCCTTTATGTTTCTCAATTTCTTTTTTTTTTAATATATATTTTTGAACTCTCTGGACCTTCTTAATTTTTACTATATTTATGGTTTATTCATTTTATAAAAAAAATTCATATCACTAATCATTCATATTTTCATCAACCATTTTATCATCAAGAAGCATATATATATATATATATATAGCTTTAAGCATTAATGAAACACTAGTGCATCTCTCTTGCAAAACCTTTTGTCCGTAATTGGTGTACCACTGTACCTACTTGTCCTCTTTGACACCTCTTTGTGGGCACCGCTTGTCACTTTGGTAAAAAAAAAAAAATCTTTTTTAATGTTTTCTTCTTTTGTGCAAATTGTCACCAAACATGTCAGTCATGCCTACTCCCAATGGAATTCAATTAGATTTTGTATTAATTCAGACTCATTTCATTGAATTAGTAGTGAATTAAATTCTTAAGTTTATAAGATGAGACATGTAAACAGCATATCTATATTTATTTAATGATGTGAACCTATTTATTTTTCTAATATGGTCTGTTAATAATTATTTATCTATTTAAGATATCTATTTTATCAAAAAAAAAAAAAACGCTGAGCAAAGCTTTTGGTTGAATATTAAATGCAAATTAAAGATATTATTTAATTACCTTGTCTTCTAATATAAATTTCTTTATTTTTGTCCATTATTGGGTATTTGTGCTTATTGAGCAAGTCATTTTAGGGGCAAAAAGAAAAGGAGGGGTTGCATTTTGTGGTTATATATTGAGCAGGTCATTCTAGAGGCAAACAGAGGGGAAATTGAGCAAATCGGAGTGAAATGATTAACAAATTAAGCAGTTTTCAGAAGAAGAGCATGACCCAAGCACGTTGCGTACTTACGGCGTACAGATCACAGGAGAGTGGAAATTGAAAAGCATAACTTAAGTAGTGGCCTCCTGTTAGAGCATGACCGTGCTCAAGGAGCACAGGAGTGCTCTTTGCTCGACTATAAACCTTCCTGTATTCATTATATAACCTAATGTGTCTATATATAACGACCAATTAGGCATCGCTGGTTGACGCCATCAAAGTAATATAATTTATACATAAGATTTAATAATATTCTCAAGTAAAATGAACTTTCATAAACAAAATAACTCTTTCTTTTTATAATAGTGTTTGGTCTAAGAGTTTTGTAATGATCCAGTTCAATATTATCAACCAAAAATATCCACAATGTTACTAAGAGTCTCCACTCTAGTGGTTGAGACAGACCACTATATCACATATAATAGTACAACATGTGGCAACCAATAATGATTGCAAAATCATATTTTATCTCAAAGGTCGTGAACAATTTTTGGTTTGCAATGAGCATAGATAATCATGTCTCACTTTAATGATCTCTATCATTAATTTGAATTCTATATAAGTCAAGCCCAAAATAAAAATTTATCATTAAACATGAATAATACAATACCCATAATTATGCATGCAATGAAATAAAATTATTTTATTATTAAATAATAACTAAAATTGCCTTTGTAGGGCATACTAGTATTTCAAGATTGCCTAGAGGGTTAAGGGGACCTTTTTCAAATGGTGGGTTTGAGAAAAAAACTTTTATTTGAACTAATGAATGTTTGACTTAATGAATAATAATAAAAACTTAAAGGTTCTTTAGTTCAAGGAACCTTATATCACCAGTCTAAATAACATTATAGGAATTTGATTCTTAAGTTATATTAATAGTAATATGCTTTTTAATAAGATGGTAATGTAATTAGAATGTAGCATTATCATGTTTAGTTAGATGGGAATCTTAGATTATTAATTATTATTTTGCAAAGATATTCTTATTTAATAGGGGTCAAATACATTAAGGTTTAACATTTACTAAAGTATGAAAGTTGCTTAATAATAAATATTTTTTAAAAAAATTTGAAGTTGATATTTTTGGAAATTATATTGAACTTAAGTTATATAATAGGGGGGAGAAGGGATTAAATTCCACCAGAATTGTGATATTACCACCTCTTCAAACATAATAACATTCCCAGTATTGTTGGCCAAGTTATCAGATTATGGGAATATGATATTTCCATCCTAAATAGCCAAATAAGGTATTGTAACATTACCTGGTTCACATTCCAGCGGTAATCTGACATTACCCCCATCCAAAAGCCACCATAAAGTAATTCCATTCTTAAATAATAGCCTTCCTGAATATGCCATCCAAATGACATAACATCCATGTGGCATCCGTGTTGGCGTCCATGTCACTCTATCCCTCACATTCCTTTTTCTCATTGTACACAACCACTTACTTTTCACTCCAAATAACTATTGGCACCACCACCTCATTCTCATCATTTTTCTCTTTTTTCTTGCTATCACAAAGGATCATTTCGTAAGCTCATCGCAGTTTTAATGACCACATCCTAATCTTTTTCATCTAGTTCTTCTTCTATTTCTCTTTTTCTCTCTTCCTCTTTTCCTGCCCCTAGCCTCTCTAGCGGGGATGCATGCTAATGCACTTTGAATTTGCAACATGCTCCTCAAAAATCTTGATCACATAATGAATGAACTCATGATTAGGGGAACAGTTCCAACAAGACTTGAAGCTAATGTAGCAATCAAAGCACCCATAATTCAACGTCACCTGATGAGTTACACCCAATGAGCTCCTCCGACATTGTTGACACTCCTCCCATCCTACTCTTTCAGCCGCCATTGATCTGCTAATTAACCTCATCATCTAGTATGGATACACCTCTTTATTTTAACTTTTCATTACCACTGTCAAAGTGAGTATAGCCACATGTAGCAATTAACCTCAGCACCTTTATTGCATCTTGTTCACTAATCTTAGAGAGCCGCTGTGTCACCTCTTGATGGTTGCATCTTGGTTTTTTATTTAGAGGGAAAAAGTTAGGGTTTCTGGTTTCAAAGAGAGAAAGTTAAGTTTTTGTATGACATAGATGCTAGAGCCGATGCCACATGATTCGGGAGGTATGTTCGAGAAGGCCATTCGGTATGAATAGCATTGCTCAATTCGATATTAAGGATTTTATGTAACCGTGATACCAACTCAACTCATGCCCCCCTCCAATAAAAATTTGCCAAGTTAGATATTATAGCCACGTTAGCCTATCTAATCTTCCACTTCAGCAATTATTTCTATTTTGTATTTTTTTTTTTTTATCTTTACCTTATCATTTTATTTAAAACTTCAACATAATCTAATCTTCAATTATTTAGGAGCAAATCATTTCTTCCTTGCATGGGATGCATTGTTAGGCCACCGTGAGCAGTTCTTAACTGTTGAGTAGTTTCCAGAGGCAAAAAGAAAAGGGAGCCATCGAATAATGGTCATTTTCTCACTCTCTACATCACCGTTGCAATGTTGAAGGCCGTGTCTAGGTCTGTTGCCTTTTATTCCAACCTATATTTTATTTTTTTTTATTCTTTTTATTTTTGAGGCTTTAATGTATAAGTTTTCTCTTTTGTTTTCTTGGTGTTTTTGATAGAGACGCAAGTGTACGTGACGATCATGTAATAAATTGTGCATAAAATAAGATGTCGGTCCACATGGAAGAATGAGAATACTAATAGTAACCATAATTCTAAAAATTAGCCTAATTGATCAAGTGATGTGTGTGTGAATAAAAGAGAATAAAGCAAAAAAATAAAAATAAAAATGGAGAGAAATCAATGGAAGAAGTGATGTCTAGTCATAACATCCCTCTAGGGTTTGATAAAGTGCAAGACAATGGTTGTCTAAGTATACAATCCTATTTGAACTGAAAAGTTTTCTAAATTATACTAAACTCTTTGGTAGAGGGTGAAAAGTAACTGAATCGGTGCAAAGCTAATATAGTCATCCACATAATCGTATTAACACTCTATAAAACCTCACTGTGGGCTAATGAGAATCTCTTGAGTAGGTAATATCTCTTATGAGAAGAGATTACCCTAATCTGATTACATAGTAGAGATGCGATTTCTCCTAAAATCTACTCCACATGATTGCAAAGAGCATGGAGAAACTCATTAGCTCACTAGGGAGAATTGAGAGAAATGGGGCAACCAAAGTACCCTATATCTAGGCTTACTCACAATTTCCTCTAATTGTAGTATTTCTATGCTAGTTGGGAATTTCTTCTAGTCACAAAGGACATCGACTATTAAAACTAGGGCTTTAACCATAATAGCAATCAAGAAATCAAACACGCAATTAGATTCAAATAGATTGCAATAAAGAAAACAACTAAATCACATGAATCCAACAACCAATGTCAAAACATAAACCCTAGAGTTTACTATGCCCAAACATCTAACAAATTAGCCCTCCATTAGTGGAGGGCAATCATTCAAAGAACAAGACACAATGAGAGACATTGAAAACATAAAATACCCCTTCTCAATCATGTCGTAGGTGAATCGCCAAAGAAACCCTAGGAAAGCTTTCAAGCACACCGCCAAGGTAAGCTTGACAGCTACAAGCTCCAACCCCCTTGAATGTGGATCAAAATATCCTCTAGAATCGCCCCTTGAGCACTGGAGATTCATCTCCTTCTTCCCCTAGTTTTCTCTCCAAGAAAAAAGAAATAAAGAAATCCAAAGAATGCCCCAAAAATACTCATTAGATCTATTTATACTCGGCCGCTTACAGGCTACTTATGGGCATAAGGACATGGCCTTAAGGGAGTTAGAGAAGATATTCATGAGTCTTACGGGAACACTTACGGCCGTAAGTCCCATCCATAAGGTCTTCTGTTTGTGTTACAGTTCAGCTTACGGCCGTAAAATCTGGATCGTAAGCTTCATTGTGTTGTTCTTTGTGACTGCCCTTACGGGCATAAGTTCTGATCATAAGCTCTTCTGGATGGTCCTTACGGGCGTAAGTCATGCCCGTAAGGCCTTCTTTTGCTCTGAACTCCTCCAAATGAGCATAAGCATGCCCACAAGGTTCTCTGTAAAGTGCTTACGACCGTAAGGAAGGTCATAAGCTACCCGTAAGCCACCCAATATGCCTTGTCCTTGTTCAATCAATGCCGAGAGAGCTCCACCTTCTTCATTTATGGTCTAGAATGCTTCTTTTGGTCTTCCTCATCTTTAAGTGCTGTTTGAAACTGAGAATGCATGACACACTAGATTTAGCATCGAAATCCACAATGTGATCTTAATACAAGCCAAATGAATGTACAAAATGATATGAAATACTAGAATATTATACACTCATCAGTTTTCATGTTCTTTTTATGATTTTAGACTAAGATAAAAATTCTAACTTGAAGAACATGCATAAAAAATTCTAATTTTTGCATAAATTTTGGATTCTTTATTCTCTACATTTTTTTCAAGTATTTTATGCATAAAGATGTGATTTTATTGGGTTTGTTTGTTTTGGAATCAATTCATGTTAGCTTTAATGAATGGGAAGGATGCCTACAAACATTTAAAATTGACTTGAAATATCAATGTAATGATGAAATTAAAAAGAAAAATATAGGAATTACCGAAAAATTTCACAAGCTTAATAATTAAATGAACATGATCCAAGGGGAGAAGCTAAAGAGATTCTAAGAGGAGAAGAGATAAAGAAATCTTGAGAGGAGAGAATTGAGTTTAAGCAGAGTAATATCGTGCCAAAGTGGGAAAAGAAATTTTCATAAAGTAAATAAAATTAAAAAAAAACATTTGGAAAGAAATAGTTCGAAAAGAGAGAACATGGCTGATAAACGCCTAAATGTGTGTATTCTATACGTATATCTGTTGCATTATTTATGTATTGATTGATGAATTGATGTCATTTTTGTGGTTTAATTGGTCCTATTTGTGTCACAGACCTCAAGGTAGGTGAGCTCGACAATGCAAATGAGAAAGAAATAGACACTGTAGCACGAAGGAGTTAAGAATCGACGAAGTCTTGGGTATTGTTGACGGGTCTTCGAACGGCCGTAAAGACTTTTGTGAACCGACCGAAGAATGCGCACTTTACTGTAGCAATTAATGGAGCATTTCACTATATCACTTCAAGGATTTTTTGGCAGAAATCTCGAGGCTCTTACGGGTTCCTTCACGCCCGTGAACCAGGCTGTGAAGCTAACCCAATTTTATAAGGGTTTTAGGGCTTTTGAGCAGTCATTCATCCCTCTCCTTGAAGCTCTCAACTCTACAATTTAAATCCGAGGTGAAAGACGATGATTGAAGACATTTTTGAAGAGGAAATAGACAGTAAAAACATAATCTACCAAGATCCACCCTTGATCCTACTTATAGAAGCTTGGTGACGACGAGGGAAGCCACCCCCATTGCCGTCCATATGGAAGTTTTTCATGCAATCCAAAGTGTCATTCGACTTCTAATCTTTGAGGGAGTTTTGCTTATGATTGTTTTAATTGTTTTCACCATGATGAACTCTGTATTTTCTTGTATGGATGGCTAAACACCAAGGTTACCGGATGTCGGTGAACCTTGGGTTAAACTTGCTTGTATGATTGCTTAGTTTGCTTTGAATGCATATGGTTTGATTTATGATTCAAGCTTTTTGTTCTTTGATGTGTTGAATTGCATAAGAACTCTACAGTTTGACTCCTAGGTTGTACTTGGATGTGCGGGATGCGCCATTGTATTAGACTTACATAGCTTGAAAAGGATCCATGTACAAATACACCGAGGGATTCGGGTATTTTATACCCCTCCAACCATTACGGATGAACCTAGGTGTGTGTTTGACACTAATTAGAGAATTCCTTGCCCCCATTACAATAGTAGGAGGATTTGGTCAGAAGAAATTATGGACCAATACTCGTACGAGATTAGGAGTAATCACCGAGAGATTAGGGATTACCTACTTTAGGAATCTCTTGGTCCAAAATCACCACTGCTTTATAACCTCAGCATTCTTCAAGCATTAATAGCCCCAAGGGAATCCACATCCATGACCGTCCTTTCCCCTAGATTTCCCACTCTTTCATCCAGGCATATTTGCATCCTTCTTTAATAGTTTTTATTCCATTTTGCTAATTTAGGACACTTGCACTCCGATTTGTAGGCTAAACAACAAGTAAAGAGGAAGTAAAGGTAGCTCCTTGGCTCCGTGGAATACGAACCCTAGGTCGCTTATAAGGTATTACTTAATGACCCCTTGCATTCGCGGGTGTTCACATCAATGGCATAAAATGGGAGAAGAGACCATGAGGCAGTCAGCATTCAATGTCTTGAGTCTAGATTTAAAAATTAAAATTTAATTTCAAATAAAATGATAAGGTAAAGAAAAGAGTTTAAAAATAAAATAAAATATGAATGCAAAATGAATTAATCACTGGATTGGAGTAAGTAGGTGATTAGTTAAGCTAACTAGGCAGATTTTTATTGGAGGGGGACACAAGCTGAGTTGGTATCACTGTTACATCGAATTCTTACTCTTCGATATTATCCCCCAACCTAAGACCACCTAAAATTTTTAAATTAAAATTTTATTTTTTTAAAGTGTTAATAAATATTTTTAAAATTAATTATTAAAATATTTATTAAAAAATTAAAGTTTTTAAAAATATTTTTGTATTTTATTTTGAGTTGTTTAGTTGAGGTAATAATTATCCCCTGAATTTTTTTTTTACCTATGAAGTTTTGTCTCTTATTCTTGCCATCTTATCAATAATTAGTTAGCTTCCACAACTTACCTTTTACTTTGCTTATATTATACTAGAGTAAAAGGCTGCGCTTATGTTTGCGGGATTTAATATATAAAATAAAATTTGTTTGAAATTATATACATAATTTTATTTTATTTTTATTAATTAATTATTTTTATATTTATAAATGAATTAAATAATTTTCAATAGTAAAAATAGATCTCAAATATTTAAGAAATATTATACTGGTTAATAATCTTTATAATAAAGAGCATATAATAGTAAGTTCAAAATAAATAAATAAAAGTCACATATTTAAGAAAGACTTAAGAACGATTTATTCATATATAAATAAATTACAAAAAAAAATTAATTTTCTTCAACATTCAAATCATGACGTAGAGAATAACCATTTGTAGTTAACTTAGTATCTTGAGTTTTGTTTATTGTGCTATACGATATGGTAAAAAAGCCGAATTGTGAGGACTTTTGACATTATTGATGGGAATTGCATTCCCTAATTCAGTAGTTTTAAATACACACATAGTTTATATTTTTCATAAAGTCTGAGAGAGTCATATTCAAGTCTGCAACCGGTGTTTTTGTAAATATTTTTATTCAACACCCACACATATTAACAATGATATTATTTTAGTTAAAAAAAAAAACAAAATAAAATAAAATATATAAGAAATTGAAATCTAATGAAATACAAAACAAATAACAGTATCTAAAATTGAGGAAGTGCTCAGATCCTAATCTTTTATTGACTCGCTACAATGCGTGTCATTCTACCCCATCGCCGCATTGAGTTCACATGGGAGCACCACACCAGCATTCCGATGACAGTGGCTGCACCACACCTTCTTTTGTGGAGGTTTTTGGTTTTAAATATATATACATATACATATAATATTATATAGTATTTTGTGTGTATATTTATAGCCAAACACCCTCATTTGTCCAATAAAAAGGGGGGGAGTCAACTGGACAACCAATACAAGATGACCATATGTCCCTCACCAAAAAAGTTTGAAAGATAAGATTTCAAGGGGATAACTTTAATATTTAACTAGTGGAAAGACCAACACTAACGCTGTGGGTTCAGTATATCAAAATATGTGTTGTAAAAACAGTACAAATTATGTTGAAGAAGACATTGATAATATAATTTTTTTAATTCATTTATAATATGGGAAGTATATTATTCAATTTTAAAATATATATGAAACAATTTTTCCCGTTATTTATATATTATTAATAAAAAATTATGAGAGACAATAATATTTCAATAATTCTTTTCAAACATGATAATTAAAATTTTAATATAAACCATATGTTTGTGTTCATTCTTTTCAAATTCTTTTATAATTGTTTTTGAAATATTCTTGCAAATTATGTACTTTTTTCAAATATTTATTTCCAAGATTGTATGAATTGTAGGAAATAATTTAATTTTTATTAACATTCTTTTGAGTAAAAGTTGATATTATGAAATTTTGAATATACTGAAAAATTAATCGTTATTTCTATATATTTTTATGGCTGAATTATCTAAAAACCAAAAAAAGTTATATTAAGAAATCCTATCAAAGGACATAATTAATTGATTGCACTTCAAGAATTAAGATTTTTAGTGACAACTTTTTATGTAACCTGGTTATTTTGCCACAAATATTATGTTTTTTGTATCAAAAAAGTAATAGACATTATTGTTTAACTTAATTGTGATAACTTATATTTTTATCACTATTATAATGATAATTGTGACAATTTAGTATATGTCACAACTAAATTGTCACTATTAATATATTAACAGTGGCAAAAAAAATTTTGTATCCAATGTTCGTTACTAAAAGTATACAAGATTTTATGTCAAAAACTTCTTGATGAGAATGATGAGTAATTGTGACAAGAAATATTATCGTCACTATAATTTTTTGTTCTCCGTCACTCAACATATATTTTTTGTTACAACAATTTTGTCACAAAAAATTCAACGATTTAGTGTCCACTAAATATTGCTATAAAAAATAAATTTCTTAACCATGTTATTGGGGGTTTTATGCTAAAAAAGTTAATTAACACAATAGTTTGGATTAGTTGTGACATTTAATTATTTTGTTACTATTACAATTTCAATTGTGACAATTTAGTACCCATCACAATTATACAACTTATCTTTTGTGTCAATAATTTTGGATACAAAAATTCAAATACGTATTTACAATGCGAAGAAGAATATTCCATTAATATATATATATATATATATATTCATCAATCATTTACCAAATAAACAACTATTTTTTACATAAAAATACCAAAAGTATCCTCAAAAATATTAAAAATAGAAAAAAATATAGGCCTAGCTTTCTCCAATCTAGTTTTAATATACCAAATTAATTATGCTTGTACTACAAGAATTACGACATTATGATTATTTTTTTGTAACTATCAATCATTTTGTCACAAATATGAATTTTTTGTCGTAAAAAAATTAATTAACACTATTGTTTAAGTTAATTGTGATAATTTTTTGTCACTAAAATTATTATAATTGTGACGATTTAGGATATCCCACAATTACGTTGTCACTATTAATATACTGTAGTGCCGTAAATAATATTTTCATTTGTTGTGACGAAGTGTTCTTCGCCACTGGTCACTTTATGTTTTTTGTGATCACATTTTTAGTCACAAAAAAATTCAACTATTAATATCTACTAAATGTTGTGACAAAAAACCCTAAAGTATGTTTAACATATTTTAGATCAAATTCGATATGTGTGTGTCAATATATATACGTTTTTAAAAGATAATCTATTCAAATTTATAAATATTTATAAAAATATGAGATAAAAACTCGATGTAAAAAAAAATTCTCCAAATTCATTGTTTTGCAAGTTGTTATTGTTTACCCAATCCTTAAAATTGATATTTTAAGGGATAGGAAACAAGGTTTTAATTTAGATTATACCTAGGGTTTATAGTATTAGAGAAAGTTTTAAAATTAAAATTAAATAGAGATTTACCAAATCTCAAAAAACAAAATCTAAATAATATAAATTTTAAAAAAAAAAATTTAAAAAGATATATATCCTTAATGAACTTAACATATAAAAAGAGTAAAGTCTCGCGTAATTATGTGCCTATGGAGATCAATGGCAACAATTCGGTTTCAGTTTATTCAGAGAATTAAAGTGACTCAACTAGCTCTTGATGTAAAGGTATATGTTATTGATAGTCATAAGATTTGTTTATTTTTCTTTTCTTAAATTCTTTTGCTTAGTTTATGTAATGGATAAAAGATAATTATTTTTTTACTTTATCTTTTTTAATCTTCAAAGTTAGGTTTATTGATTTTTTAATGATGATTAACCGGTTATTAGTGTTTTCTTTTTCGATACTTTCAATCATAGGTTCAGGTTCATCATAGGAATATGTTATTTAGATTTTGGTTATGTAATTTTTTTTATGATTTTTTATCTATTGAAAATCACAAAAGCCAAATGCAACATGGAACTTATCTTAATTGAGAAGAAATAATGGTATGAAAGCTGTAATTAAATTAAAATTTTTTAAAATTTAAAAATATTTCATTATATTCTTATTTTTTTTTATAAATGTGCAGAATAAACATCAAGGAAGGGAATAATATTAAAGTCCCAACAAAAGAGTCAAATTCCAGCAAGAGTTGAGGCTGAAAAGTAAAAATGGAGATTCAAATGCATAAAAGAGTATTTCATCTCCAAATTTAGGATAATTTTATAATATTTATTCTTTTTTTAAAAGGATAATTTTATAACTGTATTTTGGATATTAAAATTCCCAATTTTATAAATTCAAAATTTGAATTTTGTATATTTTGATGATATTTATTTATTTATTTATTTTCATATAATATTAAATAATTTATTTGTTTGTGTGACATTATTTTTGCTATTAAAAATTTTTCTTGACAAAAATATCTAAAATAAACTCTATATTAATAAAAAATAATTTATTATATTAGTGACAAAATTATCATAACATAATTTTTATTTTATTGACAATATTATTTTTATATTAATAATTTTATTTGTGACAATAATAAACATATAACAATATCTCAAAATAACATTAGTGACGAAGTATTGGCCACTAATAAAAATATTACTATTGAAAAAAACTTTTTGTCACTATTGTATTTTTTTTCTATGTTAACAATATTGTCACAATAAAATAGATTATTGTGAAGGCTTATTTGTCACAATTTAGTATTTTTCTTGTGTTAACAAAATTGACATAACAGAACAAATTATTGTAAACACTTTATTCATCACAATTAAAATTTTTGTGTCAACAATAGTGACATATATAAATAAGGTTATTGTAGCCACATTGCTTTGCCACATATATTAAATTTGTTAGTGTCATGAAATTGGTTACAAAAATATGGAGTAATTGTAACCATTTGTCTAAAATTGTCACTTTTGTATTAGCATCGGAGGTATTTGTGATGGGAGGTGATGACTTCTAAAATTTGCTACTATTACTAATTGTGCCTAAAATTATTGCTTTTAGTGATTACTTTTGTTATCACTAAAAATACAAATTGTTGTAGTGTTGATGCGAAAATTAATAAAAAAAAGTAGATTTCAACTCAGTACAAATTATTTATTTTGAAGGGTTAGGAAATATATTACTGCAATGATTTTTGATCATAATATTTTAATCATTGTTACAATATGACATATATGTATTATTTTTTTCAACTTAGCAGTGGAGGGTTACATTGCAATGTTTATTCCACAAAATACCACATTTTAATTGATAATTACCGGTGATCTTTTTGTTATAGCAAACAGTTTTGGTTTAAATCATTTTTATTGAGGATATTAGTGTGGGGCTAGATAAAGATAGTGTTTCAATTATTGTGGTGTAGGAGTAGGAAAAGGAGAGGGAGGATCATGTTTTCAAGTTATGTTTTTATAGTATTTAGATGAGCTCGTTTTCATCATCCAATTAAAAATGCCTCTCTCTCTCTCTCTCTCTCTATATATATATATATATATATAGGGAAAACATCATCTAGGGACGTCCCTAGATTTCAAATCTAGGGATGTTTTTAAATCTAAGCCGTTGGATCATCATCCGATGGTTGATTGATTATATAAACACTGTACACCTTTTAATGTTCATGATCACTGTACAACACTGTAGAACGCGGTTTCTACTGTTCATAATGATAAGAGCCGTCAGATTTTCATCCAATGGCTACTATGGACATCTCTAGATTTGAAATCTAGGGACGTCCCTAGATGATGGGTTCTCATATATATATATATATATATAACTTTATACAGGGAAAGGGGGTCCACGGGATCAAGTGATCACTCACTTGTTTTAGCAATGCAAGTTAAATGTTTTATTTTATTATTATTTTTAAGTTACTTGTGAAAAGTCCCCATGCATTCCTTGACTTGAATTTTTTTGTATAAGGAAAAAAATTTGGAAAGCAAATCTTTTAAATTACCAAGTTTGTAAATTTCTTTTAAAATGAGAGATTATTATTAATTTATATTTTTGTTAAAAAATATTTAACTAACTATGTCACTAAAGAATATTTGTTTGGAGAATATATTAATTTTTTTAATTAAATATGAAATTATTTAGTTTGTTTGGGTCCATATATTTTATGATGATTATAACATACATGAGGCATAAAATTAAAAAAAAATTAAAAAATTTTAAAAATTAATAACACCAAGATATAATAAAAAACTATTTTTTCAAATAAAATGAGATGAAATCTATTTTTCAATCAAGAACTACTATAAAAAAAATTTAACCATCTAAAATCTATTCAATCATGCCCAACTTCATCACATCTAAAATATGGAAGGATAATCAATTACCATCATTCATTACAACAAACAACAAATAAAAAAGATAAAACAAAAGCTTCCTTTGGTTCTTTCCAATCCACCGAAAAAAAAACCAATGAAAAATAGATTTTAGATGTAAGGAAAATAAACAGAATATCAAATGGAAAACACCCTGCATCTCCGACTCCGATCTCCTTCTCCGAAACCGATCTCCTCACCATCTCCAACAGACGGCGGTCCTGTGTAAGGGCGCTAATCAACACTGAAACCATTTTATTCTTTCTAATATATCATTAAAAAAAACTAATCAAAAATCAAGGAAACAAACAGAAAATCAAATGGAAAACACCGAGAGGACGAGTCCCTGGATATCTTCTTATCCGAAAAGCGATCTGAGTCTACGAAGGATCTTGACCTCGTTGGTGGCTTGGCGACAGGTGGTGGAACTAGAGGGTGGCAGTGCGGTGGTGCTGCCGTTGCCATGGCTAAGGACCTCAAGCTTATCAAAGTCTAAGGTAAGTTTTGTTCCCGCTGGTGAGTTCTAGGGTCGCGGTTAGCTGCGGGAGCCTTCGTTCGTGGACGACAGTAATGAGAGCCTCCTAATTTCCTTCTATTCAACTAAATTCATCTGGAAAAGGTTAAGAATGGAGTGCTTGATCTAGGTTTTCATATTCATAGTAATTTGGGTGGGTGGGTGTGAAATGATTATTTTAGTGAAAAATTACTGGGGGCTTTGGACCTTCACTTGATAGGATATGTTAATTAATTAAAAGACATCAACTATCCACATAACATGATAGGATTGAAGACAAACATCTTAGGGATAGAATATGATGTAACATGCTAATCAATTAAAACTTACCAAATGTAATCTCAATATTAAGTTTACAAAAAAAGATTTGGGTGGGTGGGTGTGAAATGATTATTTTAGTGAAAAATTATTTGGGGTTTTGGGCCTTCATGTGATGGGATATGTAAATTAATTAAAATATATCAACTATCCACATAGCATGCCAGGATTGAAGACAAACATCTTAGGGATAGAATATGATGTAACATGCTAATCAATTAAAACTTACCAAATGTAATCTCAATATAAAATTTAGAAAAAAATATTTTTAGGGGATAGAATTAAAGTAAGTATATATTATATATTATACTTGTACTGCCTCAAATCCTCTCATTTGTAACTATTTTTGTTATTGTCATTACTATACAGTTATATTTGACAAATTATATATTGTCCGACTATAGTGCAATATAGATCAGATATAGTTATTTATTTTCTATGAGATTTTGAATTTGGGTTTTCACATAGTTTGGGCATAGATAAAATATACGCGCTTGCTTTGGAAGAAGAATGTTAGTTCTGCCGGTGTAGTTTGTTGTTTAGAGAACACTCAAACACTCATAGAAAACTCACACAAATCAAACAAAAGGAGACACGAAATTGGTAACCCAGTTCGGTATCCACTCGCCTATGTCTGGGAGGCCAATCCCAGAGATAAACATTCCCGTAAAAGAGGTAAAAATTCATGAGTACGAACACTTTGTCACTCACACTCACAAGTAAAGATCACTATCCTCAATAGACTGTCTAGTGCCCACATTATCTCTTGCTCAAGTGTCACACCCAATCTCAGAGCAAGGTAGCTTATATAGACGCCTCAACGTCCCAAATATAGCCCATACCTCTTTTAGAATCTCCGCGGCTACTAACTTTAGAACCTTCCAAAATTAGCTGTTGCAACTCCTATTGTAAGACAACTTGCAACATGGCCCTGACTACTAACTTGACTGAGTTTCGGTTATATTGTGAAGCGACCTCAAGACCCATCAACCTCCTGGTCATGCTTAATCCAAGTCGATGCAGCCAGATCTCCCAATCCTGACTACCGGCAACTAGCCTACCTCCTCAGTTCCTGACCACGTAGTCCCCTCGCAAGGGGCGCATGACTTTGTGCATCTTCATGAAACTATCCAAACTTGATCTTCAATTCACCCAAGTTTGGCCTTTAAATCTACCCAAGAATAGGTCTTCAATCAATCATGCAAATCATACCAACAATAGGCATGTCTCCAAACATACCCTTAATAATCTTCAATTATACTTATTAAGGTTCTACAAATCATACCTTCAATAGCTGTCAATCACACCATTGATAGATATTTCTTCAATTAAGCTCTATCCATATTTAGTCTCCAATCAAATCTCTCTAAATATGGTCTTGATATGATCTTTCCTTCAAATTGTAACACATACCGGAAATAGCTCCACCAAGATCTCCCAAGATATTTGCCTTCAATCCAAGACTCCTTGCCATGTCATCATTTATGTAATGTCACAATGGTTGTCATGTCATCTTGACTTAGTATCAAATCATGCCAATTCAATAACAAAGAAGAACAAGATGGAAAAGAGAAGGATAATTAAAAGTGAGTGGATTAGCCTTTGTTATTTTTTTTATTTTTTTTTTGAAGAGTTATTGGTTTCTTTAACTTAACATGAGCCTCTTATTTAAGGTTTATTCAAAGTTGTAAGTGGCTTGCATTTAAATGTTATTGTTTTTTAAATAATTTTTTGACTTATAGGTCCTTTTAATACCATACCCAAATTTTGTATGAAGGGTATGAATATACATTTTTCTGTATGCATCATTATTTGAAAAGCATCATTATTTGAAAATTAAAAATTTTCAGAGAAATAGAAAAATAAAGATTAGCAATTTTGGTTTTGGTGGAATCAAATTTGTCTATAGCATGCAAGTCGGTGCATCTTTCAAGATGATTAGTGCCATACCAAAGTTTCCAAAAAAACAAAAAAATGTTTTTTTTTTTTTTGCCATGTGATGATAAAATGGAAATTTATAATGAAAGAAACAAAGGAACATGTCAATATAAACAATTGAAAATTTGATTTTCTTCAAATGTACTTGAGGTCGTTGATTTCTGAGACGTTGATGTTTGAAAAACTGCAAAAGCTTGAAATTTTGAGCTTCAACAAGATGAACTTGACAATAATTAGTTCAGTGTTGGGAAAACGAGTAGGATGGTTTAGAGCATTTATAGAATTTTTTTTTTTAATTTTCAATTCCAAGACGATCCTGGTAGCCATTAATGTAATTTTATACATGTTAGAATGGTTCATTTTATAAATTCATAATTAAATATTAAAAACAAAAATAAAAGCATGGCCTAGTTGAATGACATGACCAGCTAGTATACCATGCCTTCTACCAGCACAATAATGGGGTTGCCAACCTCCTCCTAGTGTAGTTATGCTACTGGTTTAAAACTATAGCAGTCGGGTTGGCTCATCGGTGACATGCCCTGGTGTACACCATGAGTGGCCATCATAGTTCAGCTCTCAATCCCCATTGTTAATGTCACGCTCCCACTCACAGTCAGACATGTGACAATTGCTGCAGTAATTCAAGTGAGGTGAATAACACATTTTCTAAATTAGCCAAGGCTTACAAAGAATCTGAGCAAACCTATATTGTATTACAACTAGGAAATACACCAAACAAAAACTAGAAAGAACACAATAGATAGTTATATATGTACATATAACCAAAGTACATGTACACAATGTGATATATACAGCTCAAATATATAACCCAATGGATCCAATCTATACAAAGATGTTTAATATACAATATGCTCCAAAAGATGCACAAACCCAACTTAAAAGAACACATACGAGCAGTTGACCAACACAAGGGAAGACCACACACATTACTAAACTTGAGGAAGGAAAAAGAAGAGTGATGAGTAATGCTATTACTCAGGGAGTGAATAAGCCACATAATTCGAATAGAATCAAAATGAAACCATTGAGTATGAGTAGAGGCATAGCAATAATAACCAACAAACTTTTAGCTTAAAATAAAGTATAATTACTATATTAAGTACAAAAAAAGATTAAGAAAAGACAATCGAATGCATATATCACCAACAAATCATTCTTTTGAAAACTCATAGGCTAGCCTCAAAGAATGTTCACCCTAATTGCGGCCGTAATTAAGGTTTGAAGCTGCAAGGTTTGTTTGAAATATGACATAATCAACTAGATAGTCCTCCTTGGCGTTGGCCACTAAGAACCTCGTGTGGTGACCCTGAGCGTCTCAGTTAGCATTTAATCCATTCAAGCTCTCTACACCCCTCTTGCTATGGACAATATAATGGTCAACCATGCTGCCTCTATAGCCCAGCCGTGGGGACCTCCACTACAGTGAATCACACAAAAGCATGTTACCATCAAATAACATGAAAGTATTTGTACAACATTTGCATATTCCAGCATAAAGCTTTCATTTCACAAGAAATGTCACATTTTCTAGAATATAAACCATTCCTTTCCAAAGAGAATAAGGATCAAAGAAGAACAAGGATAAAAAAACATCAAATAAAATCCCAACAGTAGAATCATTTTCCAAAGCCATGCACAAGTGTAAATACTTTTATTAGTTATCATTCAAATCCTACTCGATTATGTGTTTTAACAACACAAATTCACTTACAAATGAAGCCCAAAATATGCTCAAGCTCCCTCCAAGGCCTTTGCCTTTGCTCAGAGGCTCTCCTTCTACAAATCTGAAAGCATAAGAGCAAATTACAAAAATGGAATCAATTGTAACAAACAAAATGAATCAGTATAGATACCGAAAACTAAGAATATCGACCTACACTTAGGATGGTGGAATGACAACAGGAAGAGGATTCAAACCATAACTTCAAAGATTTCAAACAACATGCGGCAACACGCGATTACTATAATACCCAAAAACTAACTCTTGGATCTATAGTAATTCCAAGGTGAGTGATGGGGATGTAAGTGTACATGGCAATCATGTAATATAGTCCTAAAAAATGGGGTATGGGTCCACAGAGAAGATGGAGAATACTAATCCAAAAAACTAACCTAAATAAACAAATGATGATATATGCAAAGAAATAGAAAGTAAAAATAGGAAATACAGAAATTAAGGATTAGAGGACTCAAGAGACGAAGCGATGTTTGGGCATAGTATTCATTTAGTACTTGTTAAGTGCTAGACAAGGTTGTTTTGACATGCAATTCTATTCGAACTGAGAGACTTCCTAAACTATACTAAACCCCTCTCTCGAAGGTGAATAGTAACTAAATTGATACAATGTTGATAACAGTCACCACAATCGCATTACTCTCTGTGAAATCTCATTGTGAACTAACAAGAATCTCTTAATTAGATAATCACTTCTTTCGAAGAGATTATCCCTAATCCAAATACATAATAGAAATGCGATCTCTCCTAAAGTCTATTCCACATAATTGTATAGAGCATGGAGATAACAAGTTAATTCGCTCGGAAGAATTGAGGGAGCAGAACTCTCGACTCCAAAGTACCCTATCTCTAAGCTTACTCATAATCTCCTCTAATTGTGACATGTCTATGCTAGGTGGGAATCTTTTCTCGTTATAAAGCACATTAAACAATGATAGCTAGGGCTCTGGCCACATTAACAATCAAGCCATACAAAACACACAATTAGATATGAAAATAAGAATTAGAATTAAAGAAATACTAAATCATCAAGATCTGCAATCAATGTCAAAGGATAAACCCCAGATTTCAACTATGCCTAAACATTTAAGAAATACAATGAAAACATTAAAACCCCATTCTCAGTCGCACCAGAGTAGGATCACAGGAGGACATTCCAAGAACCTTCCACTAACACCGCCAAGTGGTCTTCACGGTTACAGTCTTCTTCCCCAAGAATGCCAGGTCAAATCTCCTCCAAGTGTTTCCCATAAAGCTCTAGAGATTCGACCCCTTCTTCCCTTAGCCTCGCCTCCAAGATTAGATGAATGATTGGGTAAAAAGATTGCCCTAAAAACCTTATCATGCCTTTATATACTGTGCCAGTTATGGGCTGTTTACGGGTATAAGCACAAGGGCATAAGGAGTTTAGAAAGATTGGTCGTGCATCTTATGGTTACCCTTACGGCCGTAAGTCCCCGCCTATAAGGTTTTCTATATGTGTTACTATCTAGCTTACGACCGTAAGTGCTGGACTATAAACTTCTCTAGACGGCTCCTGCAACCATCCCTAATGGGTGTAAGTTCTGGTCATAAGCTTCTCTGGATGGTTCTTACAAGTATGCTTACGGCCGTAAGTCTTGCCCGTAAGGTCCTCTGATTCCGCTCTGAACTCCCCCTTACGTTTATAAGCATGCCGCAAGGTTCTCTAGATGAGTCTTACGATCGTAAGCAGCCTGTAAACCATCCTGTTTGTCTTGTCCTTAGTCAATTGATGCCATGAGAGCTCCCTCTTCCTCATTTTCACTCCAAAATGCTTCCTTTGGGTTCTCTCTCATCTTTTAGCATTGCCTGAAGGCTGAGAATGTAAAACACACCATATTTAGTATCGAATTCCTAATTATGATTATAATATAAGCCAAATGAGTGTACAAAATGATATTAAATATTAGGCTATTGTACACTCATTAGTGAGCTACAGTAACAAAGAGTCAAAACTTTGCAAATCTCCTTAGAATACATACTTCATCCACTAAGGTTTTTAAGTAAAACAACAAAGGAATGTATAATTGTTTTTCTCATAACATCTAAAGCTTAGAGTTTCTAATAGGGACGCAACGTAGTAGAGTGCAAAAAAGCAGGATGTTGGTCCATAGGGAAGAATGAGATTACTAGTAGTAACCCTAGTTCTGAAAATTAGCCTAACCAAATGAGTGATGTGTGTGAACAAAAGAAAGTAAAATTAAGAAGTACGGAATAAAAGAATAGAGAAATCAAGAGGAGAAATGATGTCCGGGCATAGCATCTCTCTAGGGTTTGTTAAGTGCAAGACAAAGGTTGTGTAAGCATGCAAATCTGTTTGAATCAAGAGGTTTCTAAAATCATACTAAACATTTCTTTCAAAGGTAAAGAGTAACTGAATCGGTGCAGTGCTGATGTAGTCATTACATAATCGCATTAACACTCCGTGAAACCTCAATGTGAGTTAACGAGAATTTCTTGAGTAGGTAATCTCACTTGTGAGGAAATATTACCCTAAATCCAAATGCAGAATAGAAATATGATTTCTCCTAAAATCTATTCTACATGATTGCAAAGAGTAGGTAAATTCTCATTAACACACCCGAGAGAATTAAGGGAGACGGGTCTCTAAAGTACCTCATTTCTAGGCTTACTCACAATTCCTTCTAATCGTAGTATGTCTATGCCAGGTGAAAATTTATTATTGTCACAAGGCACATCAAATATGATAACTAGAGCTTTCACTATGATAACATTTAAGCGCACAAACACCAATTAGATTAAAATAGCATAGATTGCAATTAAGTAAACAAGTAAATCACATAGATCTACAACCAATGTCAAAAGATAAACCCTAGAGTTTAACTGTGCCCAAACATTAGAGAAATTAGAACTCCATTAATGGAGGAAAATTCTCCAAGTTACAAGACATGAAGAGAATAGAAGTAAACATAGAAACCCCCTTCTCAATCGCTCCGGAAGTAGATCATCTGAAAACTCCCAAGAAGCTTCCACAAAACCCACCAAGATGATTCTTAACGGCTACGATCTTTCTCCCCCTAGTGATGTATCCAAATCTCCTCTAAAATGTACCTAATAAGCCCTGGAGATCTATCTCTTTTTTCCCTAACATCGCCTCTAAAAATGGCCCAAAAAATCCTTATCAAGTCTATTTATACTCGGCTGCTTACGCCCGTAAGTCCCATCCCTAAGGTCTTCTCTTTGTATTATGGTTCAACTTACGGCCATAAGCACTGGACCGTAAGCTTCACTATGTTACCCTTACGACCGTCCTTACGGGCGTAAGCTCTGGTCATAAAATCCTCTGAATGATCCTTAAGGGCATAAGTCCTGCCTGTAAGGTCCTTTGATGAACTCCGCCTTACGGGTATAAGTATACTCGCAAGGTTCTCTAGAAGATGCTTACTGCCGTAAGTGAGGCCGTAGGCTGCCCGTAAGCCATCCTGTTGGCCTTGTACTTATTTAATTGATACCGAGAGAGCTCCATCTTCTTCGTTTTTGCTGTTTAGTGCTTCTTTTGGTTCTCTCTCGTCTTTAAGTGCTTCCCGAAGCCTGAGAATGCAAAACACATTTTGTTTAGCACCGAATTCCAAAATATGATCCTAATACAAGTCTCATGAGTGTACAAAATGATATGAAATAATAAAATATCATACACTGATCATCAGTTTCGATCCAAAATGACATAAAAAAGACTTCACAACTCTCCAAATAAACAAGAACAAGATAAACTCTACTCAAAACAAGGATACAATGACCTCCATACAAAGGCTAACACTTACAAAACATAAAGAATCACGATTCACTACAACATGCAAAAGATTATAAACAAGATAATAAAAACACAAACTTGCAAAAAAAAAAAAAAATCACTTTAATCAACTTCAATTAGAGAAGCTTGACTCTTAATTACCAAAGAAGCTTGAGAATTTGACAGAAATTTTAAAGAAGAGATGACTAGCCAAGAGTTGGAGAAAAGAATTTTCTTTAGTCTAGCCATGGGAGAACATGATGTTAAAAAAAAGTAGGATTTGAGGCAAAAAGACCATTCTTCCCTCAACTCTTCAAATAAACCACTACAATGCCATAAAGATTAAAAAAATGCCCTTCAACTTGCAAGAAAAAGACAAAGAATAAAAAAACTAATACCCCTAAAAAAATAAAGAAAAGTTATCAAAACAAATAGAAAACAAAATATCACATGTTGATCCCTTCCTCACTTAATTATCATGGCGTAAGTTTGGAGAGTGGTGTTGGTGGTGATTATAATTTGTTGTGGTAAATAGTTAAAAGGAAAAAAAAGAATAATTTTGTTTATGTTGTTGGAGAAGCTTTTGCAAAAAAATTCTATCAAGGTTTTTTTTGTTTAAATGCAAATTCTTTTAAAATTAGATGAAGTTATTTTGTACTTTATCACGGTGTTAATTTTTTCACAGAAATATTTAATATAATTTCTGAATTATATATCTAGTTATTGTTATTGTCATTTATTTTAACTTATTTCAACTACTATTTGACATATAAATCAAAATATCCGTGATAATCGGGCTAGATAGCTTCGATCATGGCAAATCACCCTCCAGAATATGTGCCGGTGCTGGCTCCAGAATTTTTAAAAAATAAAATAAAATCATCACTATGATTCCTTATTGTCTAGACCACAGTTAGCTATTGCCTTGACTATGGCCGTGGTGAAATATTTTGATAAAAGGGTAAAAAAAATTTCACCATCATCATCGGCAGACTAGGTAAAAAAATTTTCACCGCCATCATCATCGGCAGACTATATAATGATGTATTTTAAATTTTAAATATGGGACAAAGTCAATGAAATAATTATATATTTTGAATTATTTTTGGGATGACTACTGAGGAATTTATTGTTTCACAAGGATGGGCATGTATAAGATAAGTCTATTGGTGAAAAACCAGATAAGAGATAAGGGTATAATTATAATTTTATAAAAAAATAATTTTTTAAATATGAATTATCACGGAATTATAAATTAGTGAAAATGTCAACAGTTTGGTTGGTGATGTGCATCTTTTTAAAAGCCTCATGATCTTCTTTTTGTTTTTTAATATTGAAACCAACATTGTGGCCCATCATAAAAATCATTGTAATGCTTAGAGGTCATATGTCAGACTGTGATAGGAGAAAATCAGAAAATACTCTACTTCTCAAACAAGGAAAGATGAGTTCCCTAACAATTTGTTTATATACATAACAAGGAGAGATGAGTTCCCTAACAATTTGTTTATTGTTTATAATAGTGAGGTCAAGATAGAAGGTTTAGGCCAACACCCATTAATTTATTGGCATTGAATTGTAGGATGTTAGTATTTGTAGAGCTTGTGATTGTGCTCCATATTTATACACATCTCTAACTTCTTTCTCACCTATTTGTAAAAAAATATATAAATAAATATAAAATTTACTCAAAGTAATTATATCAGTTAATAATTATATGCTTTTATATATAGGTATATAAATAATTGCATTAAGTTGAAAAATTATATTTAATGACAGTTAAAAAGTTATTTACATATTTATATATTTATTAAAATTTTCAAAATAATTTTTGCAAACGTATCACCAAATTTAAAAATTATAATTCTAAAGAAAGCCTATCTTAAATCCCATACACGAGTCCATAAAAAATAAATGAGCAACACAAATATCCGAGGGCGTCGATAAAAGATGTCCCCAGATTTTAAAATGGTAGAGTCAGAGTAAGGGTGAGAGAAACAGGCACATATTGGTTCATGATAGTACACGACCATGGTATGAGGGTGATTAGGGTTATTCTGGTGTCACTTTGTTCTTAGTTAAGAAGTTTTTTATTTACAACTGTGGCTCTAGTAGGAATTAATTTGGACAGTTGAGATTGATTACGGCTGAGATCAAAATACTGTGTATCTAACTTTTCACTGTGCAACTATTGATAACAACAATCCAATGATCTTGATCAATTAACAGAGGATTAATTATATATATGCCAATAATTAACATTCAAATGTTTTAACGGAAACTAAATATTAAAATTTTAAGTTAAATAACTTAAATGGTATAATATCTTTTTCCGTGTTTATATTTCGTTATGATTTGATCTTTTAATTTTAATTTTTTTTTATAATTTGGTCATCGAACTATACACTGTTAATGACAATCGCATCTACAATACTACACCACGCATCTTTTCTAAGATGACTAAATCATAATAAAAATTAAAAATAAGAATGAAATCATAATTTTTTTAAAAAATAATAAACTAAAACTAAAAACAAACTAAAAAACATAAGAGACCATTGGTAATTGGTCCATTTATTTTTCTTGATTGGAAAATGTCGGTCCTTACCCTAACGAACGTCATTGTCGTCGTTTATTTTCGCTGATGTAACATCCATTAACACTGATGTGGCCACGTTTGATATAAAAAAAACTAATAAATGTCTTAAAATATTGGTAAAAAGTTTTCATATCAATGTTAGTGGATGCTACGACATCAGCATGATCTGAAATGACGTGAAAACCTTTACTAATATTTTAAGCCATTCATTGTTTTTTATATTAACCATGGCCACGTCCGTGTTAGTAGATGCCACAGCAGTGAAAATGAATAGTGATAATGATGATCGTTAGGACAAAGACCAATATTTTCTAATTGAATAAAATAAAAAAATTAAATGAACATATTTCATAATAGAAAGACTAAAACAGCCATATGATCATATAAAAGGTGTGACCATTTTAAGTTTAATTTAATTTATATGTCTCTCAAACAAATTATTAACTTTTACTGGCAGCATCTGACCAGCGTACGGGTTCAACCCATCATGAACAATTGACAGATCTCCAACGCACACAAATAATTCAACAAATAACACATTTGGCAAATATAACCATAACTAAAGAAATATTCCCATAAAAAACAAGGAAGAGCACATTATCCTTGAACCAAGCATGGCCATGTCCTCAGCCACCACCGACAGAGTAACAGCTCTGAAAGAGTTCGACTCTGGCAAAACCGGAGTCAAAGGTCTCGTTGACTCCGGAATCACCTCCCTTCCAGCCATTTTCCACCACCCCAACATCCGCCTCTCTATCCCCTCCACCACCCACCTTTCAATCCCCACTGTCGATCTCTCCCTCCCACGCCCTATCACGGTCGATCTGATCCGCTCCGCATGCCAAGACTGGGGCTTCTTCCAGCTCATTAACCATGGCATCCCTCTCTCCACCATCGAAAACACCATCTCCGCCGTCCGATCCTTCCACGAACTTCCCACCACCATCCGTTCCAAACACTACACGCGTGCGCAAGGTGCCACCTTCATGTACTACTCCAACGAGGACCTGTTCCTTTCTTCGGCGGCGACCTGGAAAGACACGTTGAAGGTTTCGTTCGGCCCTGTCCGACCGGAACTCAACCAGATCCCGGAGGTTTGCGGGTCGGAGCTGGTGGCATGGGACGAGCAGGTGAAGGAGGTGGCGAGGGAAGTGATGGGGATGATGTGTGAGGGGCTCGGAGTGAGCTCAGGGAGGCTGGAGGAGCTGACGTGTCTGGAGGGGAGAGCGTTAGCGGGGCACTTCTCCCCACCATGCCCGAAGCCTGATCGGACGCTCAGATCCGCGGCGCACACGGATGTCGGGGTTCTGACGGTTCTGATTCAAGACGAGATTGGTGGGCTTCAGGTGAAGAGTATGAGGGACGAGTGTTGGGTTGATGTGAAACCCATCCCTGGAGCTCTTGTTGTCAACGTTGGTGAACTCCTTCAGGTATGTAGTATGCTTCATATTTCACTAACATTATTCTTATAAAATACACACATGAAATTAGCTAGGAGTAATTTTATCTAGTCTATAAGAGTAAAACAGAAATATATATATATATAGAAAAAGATCATCTAGGTAAATTCATAGATTTGAAACTAAGAATGTTTTAAATCTAAGACGTTGGATCATCATTCGATGGTTAATTATTTATATAAAAACTATACACTTTTTTATTATTTATGATCACGGTACAATACTATAGAACGTTGTTTCTACGGTTCATAATGATAAAAACCGTCAAATTACCATCCGATAATTAATATGGACATTTTTAAATTTGAAATCTAGCGACGTTCCTAGTTGATAGGTCTATATATATATATATATATATATATAAGAATATATTTTTGGTTTAAGAAAAACCCAAACCCTTAAGCTTAATAACAGTGGGGGTAGGGATGAAATACTATTTTATTAATTATTTTTTAGTGGGGTACTTTCTAATATAATTTTGAATAAACATATTAGTTTGGGCATATTATTTAAAACAGTTTTGATATCACCAAAATAATGACTAGAGTATAATCCATTTTTTTGTTGTAGTTATATAGAGAGTAAAGCACATAGCCTTGCTCTGTTGGTTCCAAATTGAGTAATTTTGAACCTAAAGTTGATATTAGCTTATAAAAATTTATTCAACTTCAACTTGACTTTAATTCCCAAAACTCGAGTCCGATCTCAAAATTAGCTTAAGAAAACGTACTCTAGCGCCACTAAATTTTAGCTCAAACTTAAAATTAAATTGGTTTATTTTTTTTTCAGAATTTAAATTCGAATTATTTAATTGAAAACCAAAACATAATTACTTATTACCTGATTTTTACTTTTAGAGATAAATAATATAAATCATATATAATATTATTGTATATTAATGATCTAAGAAAAAGATATTCATATATTTTGAGCTCCATCGATTTCCATTCAGGGAAGCCTTGTTTAAAACTAATTTTTAGCTAAAATAACTGAGGTTAAGCTTAAGTCCAAAGCTTGAAATTTTTAGACAAGCTCTTGCATTTAGAGAGCTGAGTTTGACAACTTGATTATTTGACAACGCTAGACACATATTTATGTCAATAAATAAAACAAAACATCTGTACGAAATTATATAAAATTTTTGGATTAAGCTTATTGTCGTTATACGCTTCATACGGCTGACCTAGTCATTAATTTATTATGAGATAAATCAACAACAATAATAATAATAATAATAATAATAATAATAATAATAATTTGTGATATGACATGAAAGAGCTAGTGATGCATTATATATCCCAGACTTAATTTGTACACCCTTATAATGGGACATCCATAAATGTGTAATACAAAGAATTTTTATTTAATTATTAATTATTAATAAATACTCTTTTCTTCTGATCACGTTACCATGTAAACCTATTAAAATTTTTTTTTTTCCCATCTTTCTTAGATTATTTCCAATGATAAGTACAAGAGCGTGGAACATCGAGTATTGGCTAATTCTAGCAATGAACCAAGAATATCAGTTGGCATTTTCTTTAGTCCTGGAAAAAGAGATGAGGTAGATCTATATGGCCCTCTGCCAGAGCTAATATCACCTGACAAATCAGTTTTTTACCGGAGTTTGAAGATGTCAGAGTATGCCAAAGCTTTTCGAGGTCAAGCAATAGTGTGTCACTGCATTACTAAACATGTTAAACTGCCATGAGATGACAAGGATACTAACCGGTGAGATTGGTGATGCTATCATCTTTGATTGTAATAAAATAAGTTGGATAACTTGTGGAAAAATTATAAAATGCTTATGCTTCTCCTACTTTTTCAAAATCTAATACACTACAAGAAAAATCATAAATCGGCACGGTAAAATTGGCACGGAAATAGGATTAAAAACCGTGCCAAACTAATTTTGGTACTGTATTTGGCACCAAAAATTAACTATGCCTATAGCAGTAGTCACAAATACATTTTAGCACCGTTTTTTTAATATTGTGCCGAACTTTGTCACTATTTTGGGCACGGTTTTTTACTATTGTGCCAACCATTGCCATCAATGTTTGGCACAGATTTGATTCTACATTTGACACTATTTTGGCACTGTTTTATTGATTTTATATATTATACTTTTTTTTCACTGTATTTGGCACAGTTTTTAATAAAACTTTTTTGTTACAGTTTTCGGCACGCTTTTGTTTAATCTGTGAAAAAAATAATTTATATGAAATTAATTTAATTTAATTTTTTTAATTGCACTAGTTAAAAATTTTGAATTACCAAACAAAAATCATCCTATTGAATTAACAATACATATAGATGCCCTATATATACATTGGAAATCATGTAGTATAATTATACAAACACTCGTATCAAAACAACATTAAAACTCCATTCCACATGCAACATTAAAACTCAGTATTGCAGCCTTGTTGCTGGGGAACAAACAAGATCCTGATAACATTAGTTGTATGTCCTTTTTCTTAATCTTATCCGAGGATAGAAAAACACACACAAAGGTCCAAATAGGATTAATATAAAAAAAGAACAAAAAAATTATAAGACATCACAATGGCAAAAATTTGACAATCAGCCATGTATAGTAGATTGAGCAAATACCTTCCGTCGAGTAATCTCCCAAAAGTGGACCCAAAGCAGGGATGAAGAAGAATGAGAAAAAGGAGGACCAGATTGCAAGTACTTAGTGTTGTCTTCAACCTAACAAATTTAGGAATAAGAGATCGATTTATGAAGTTTCAAGTTATGGAGAATATAAGATGTCTTAGTTTTAACCAAATACACCCATAACGCAGGTTGTGCTTGATTTGAAGCATATATTTGCTTGTGAAGACTCCATTACGAGACTTAGTATAGGATATCTTCACTCTAATAAAAAGAAAAATTGCACCATTACATCATCCTAACTCTAATTGCAAGTCAAAAAGCTCGAGGTTCAAGTGAAGGATTAAGGCTATGATTTGCTAGTGAACTAGGGACGATGCATTATTTCAATGTCATTTCGTAAAACCAAAAGGGTCATTCAAGTAATTTTTGATGCCGCTTAAATTCAAACTATAAGCCAAAAATAACAATCACGTGAGTAAATTATAGTAAATTATATAATAAAAAGAAACAATAACTTTTTGCAATAAATTTTTCGAGTTGTACTGAAAAGTTGCACCACTCTACGCGGATAAAAAGTTTCTGCTCCCTCGCACGAGTTTCATTCCTCACCATCCATGGAGTGCTTGAAAAAGCTTTAACATGGAAAAACCTTAAGTTAGATCGAGTAGAATAATTGAAGAAAGAAGAGATTGTAACAGGAATTTACTTCCTTCACCAGGGAAACACACATTGTACTCTAATAGTTTCTAACTCGCAAATGGAATATCATCTTCAATATTTAAGAGCTTCACCTTATAGACAACTTGATAGGAGCCAACTCAAAAAAACTCAACATATATCTTCTTCTGCTTCCTAGCAAACAGATAAATTTGTTGCCATGGAGCTCAATTGGAGCTACTGAAGGTAATGATATAGTACTCTTAGTTTCCAAGCACTTTGAAAAATACACATTCAAAAAAAGAGATAATATAGAAAAAAACTATGTGTGTGTATGAGTGTGTAAAATTTAAGGAAAACATCATAAATATAACAAAATGGTGTGTGATGAAAAATTAATGAATATAAAAAGCTGCGATTGTTTGAATTCAAGAAAAATATTAAAAATATGGCAAACCTAAAGCTTGAGTGTGTTCAAAGGCACGGAACATCATAAATATAGCAATCCTAATGTATTTATATATACAGATAAACGCGCCAGCCTGCTCGCTTCTCAAGTAAACCATCCCAAATAGCAAAATCCCGATGCATGTGTGCATATATATATCGACCCCCATCTGTGCATTCAAGAAAACCATGATAAACAGACAAATATGATGCATGTGTGTATATATGTTCACACCCGGGTGTATTCAAAAAAACCATCATTAACACAGAATCTGATGTGTGTGTATATTCACACCCGGTTGTATTCAAAGAAACCATCATAAACAGCAAATCAGATGTATGTTTATATGTGTGAATGCCAGAAAGGCATCATAAACATAGCAAACCCAAAGTGTGTGCAAAGTGAACTTATGTAAATGGAGGTTCCGGAGAAAAGAAAAAAATCAGTTGGTGATGCAAAGTAGCAAGGCCATATTTTTCCGGAAAAAGATTAATAAAAAAATTAAACATCCCATTTCAGCATGAAGAAAAAATGCAGATGAGTAATTCTAACCAGCGATATTTTCAATGCTTACAGAATAGTCTCAAGATCTCGAACAACGAGGTGGTTATTCATGACATATTCAAGAAGCTTTTCAGCCAGACACTTGACATCCACCTACATAAAGAGCAAAAGCAACAAACATATATAATTTGACCTTACTCTAGCTTACAATGTCAACATACAGGGAAAACGAGTACCGGAAGCCTCAAAGTTCCACATATGCTTGATAATTCTGGTTTCAACAAAAGATGGAGGTTTCTTTGTGCATGGCGTAATTTTTTCCTTCCATCATGTTCAAACAAAGAAGGCTAATGTAAAACACACTGAATGACAATTCATGACCTTTACCTTCAACAAAAAAATTTGAAAACATTAGAATGAATTGTTGCTAAATAAATTGAAGTGAACTATGGCTTGAATTGTTGCTTCATCTTCTTTATCAGCCAATTGAAAAAAAATTAACTTCTACACCAACAACATCAACAAGACAAAACTCAAAGTAAGCTTTAACATATATCCTCTTCATCATTCAGGCCATCAAGAGTGTTGTCGGCAACGAGTGTGGTGCGAGGCCTTTTTCTCGTTGGAGAGTGCTCATCAACATGCGATTGCGCCTCCACTGTTGGTGCTCTAGGGATAGATCACGTGAGAGTAGCAACATGCATATCGGAGAGGTCAATGCCCTTCAACCTAAGTGCTGCAAGCAATGACATTTCAAATGACTCACGACGAGCCCACTCAATCCGCATCGCATCATGTTCGGCTCGCATCGTATCATGCTCGGCAAGCATTGCATTGTGCTTAGCTTGGGTTTTAGCAAGCTCTGCCTGTAACTCCTTAATTTGCTCAAATATATATGGATATAGCCTTCACAAAAACAAAATCCTTGATTGAACAATCAATGTAATTGCTTGCAAATAAATTGATGAAACTATTACTAAAAAGCCACTAATTTAACAAATTGATGAAAAAAATTAACTTCTTGAGGAAATTATAGTATACTTAGAACAATTTGTGTAGCACGCTCACCCTCGAGAGTGCCATCCTTCTTCCCATGAGTGCGGATGAAACATTCTTTCGGTGTCGGTTCCCTATCCAATTCTTCAATCTGAAAAAATAGCATAATAAAAAATTTAAAGAGTTAAATAAATCATAAATAATAATAATAATAATAATTACATAGAATATGGACATTACAAGCCTGAGGCGGTGTACAGCAGTGCTGACAGATCCACCACGATAGATTACAATCGAAGAACTTCCATTTACTGCCCTATTCTTTTTGTTTTGCTCACTTATTTTCTTGAACTCTTCCGACCCCCAATATTTTTGCAAACTCTCCCAAACCGAAGGGGTCATCCACTCAAGTGGAGCCCTTGTAAAGAGTGCGAGCAAGGTACAAATGTTTTTTCAACCACTCACTCGCCTCATGGTTGAAATGACATAATATTATAGACTCATGATGCGACTCCCATGTGTAAATACCCTAAAGAAAGAAAGAAAGAAAGATTAACTACATTAATATTTTTTTAATAGTAAAACAATATTATTAATTAAATGATATTTACCCTAAAAGCTGTGAACATTCTCTGTCGCACATCTCTAGGCACTTTTCCCCATCCGGTCCATGGTTCTTTGTAGTGGCCTTGGACCAAATCATGTATTGCTTTTTTTACTTCGTAATCTCTGAAAAAACAAGTCAAATTAATAAACATTTAATTATAAAATTTAGGAACTTTTCTTGAGGAATTTATATATACAAAATAAAATTTTTAAAAAATAAAATCTACTTACATAACTACACTGTCAGGAGTAATAAACCAAGGGGGTCCAGTGCTATTAGATTCATTGGATTGATCCTCTGTTGCCTCATGTTGGCCCTCAGAGACATGGGTAGATGCCTCGGCATGTGGAGTTAGCGGAGGCTGTGAAGTTTGAGGAGATTGTGTAATCGAAGGGCTCACTTCTGGTGCTTGAATATTTGGATGTATACATGGAGGCATTCCTAATTCTGGTGAGTTATTGGAGACTAATTTGGAGCTAACAGACTTCTGACGAATACTTGCGGTTGATCGACCTCGGCCTGATATAGATCGACCACCATATCTCAATGTTGATCCACCCCGACCTATAATAGAGAACATTAAATATAAGTTGTAAAGCATGGAAACAAATTTCACTCAAATTAAAAGCTAAATGAAAAGGAAAGATGCTTCATACTACCAATATATTATACAAATAATTCAACCAACATTATTACAATAAGACAATAAGCTTAACCAAAAAGATCAATGCTTAAAAAAAACCTAGTCAAACCTGATATAGAGCTATAGTCTGGATAATGAGTCATCCCACTTCAACTAAACAATCTGTCCAAACAACAAGAAAACTTGGGTGAATATAAATGATAAGATTACAATGAGAATAACTTAATTGGAAAGGTAGAAGAAAAAAACATGATCATAAATGAGACATATATCTATCACCACACACATCCAGTAAAAAAACTAGAAACAACATAGAAATACAAAGTTCCTATAAAAAAAAAGAGAAAAAACACAAGAAGATATTTAGTAATTAGTTAAAAGTCATGTTCTCCCAAATCATCATCAAGTAATTAACAACCTTTTCCTCATCCCCATACATATGTACTAACAGAGTTTGACAAAAGTTGTTAATTCATTGCAATAAAACAACATATGAAAACAACTTGTTTATCAGCATATGCAACAGTGGCATCACTTCAGGAGTCTGAGCAATACTATTAAACTACAAAAGAAAGAAAAAAAAAAGAAAAAAAAAAGGGATGACTGTTCTTTTCCACCGGTGATGGTGACATATACCAAGAAAAACTCAATCGATCATAGAAAAGGGCTGGTGAAGTGAGCTGGTGAAATTCACATTTGGCTATATATCTCATAAAACGTAGAAATAAAGCAAACTAGAGAATTAAATGATGGAGATGTTTATTTTCTATTTAACCTGGAGAAACCAGTGATATCGGTTTTATTTGGATTAGTTTAAAGAAGCAGCTTTTCATGCTGAAATCTAAAAAGCTTCCTTCAATCTTATTGAGCAAAAACTAATGATTCACACTTTTTTTTTTTTTTAAAAAAAAAGAATGATTTCCCAAGATGGATTGCTTGTACTTTTGATAAACGGAATAAGCGGAAGGCATCTTAAAAAAAGGGAGAAAAAAAGAGTTCTCCATAACAGAACAAATGCCAAAAAAAAGGCACTTCCAGGAGACGTACTCATTTGAGAAGCAGATTGTTGAGGACTTCTCAAACAGAGCCTATGAGAAGCATGTCCCCTGAGTGCTCTGTCTGTGAACAAAAAAAGATGTGAAGAATCACATTCCACTCCAACTCAAAAACAGCACCATAACCATAACCATCATAGAGAGTCCTAAGTGCACTAAATTCAACATATATAAGTTTCAACTTTTTATAATTCATTGAAACCTCAAATATGAAGAAAAACACAAGAACAAGTTCATATATGTATACATATTTTTTTTAAAAAAACAGATAAGTGAAAAAGTTCCTTAAACATAGTACAACATAATCATCCAACAATAGGATTCTAATATTTCAAGGAACAGTGGATAATAATGGACTATCATGCGCACTTACCAACATATGCAACAAAGTGGCTCCTAATGCCAATTTTCCCAATGATGCTAGGAGATACAGAATAGCAATAAAAAATAATAATATGCCATTCAAGAGGATCCACAGGTACCACTCGTATAATAACCAACAAAAAAATCAATATCAGAACAAATCTAACACCAAGTCTAACACAAATAATAATATGTTAAGGATAATGAATATAAAGGGTAATAACAACTCTAAACTTTAGCATGCCTAATTATCACAACCCATTGCTCATATTGTTGTTTTCTAAAACAGGCTATTATATGAGTGGATCTTGTGATGCCTCTATATATTGGACTATTAAGAATATTTTTATATTAGTTTCAATGGGATCAAGGTCAAAACTAACTTTCACTTGAGTTGGGTTGGACTTGGGGGAAATATTTAATAAATTTGGGTGGGTGGGGATCTCGATGAAACCAGTGCTTATTATATATTAGTTTCAATGTGATCATCTTCTTCTTGATTTCATGTGCGAGTGTTGAAGATGCCAAGTGTTGGTTTGTTGCACACAAAAACACTTCTTATTTCTTGAGTGATCTCTGCAAATTAAGATGCAAAAGGTCAGCTGAATTATTTTTTTCTAAAATGAATACAAAGGTGTTGTAATTTTGTTGATTCAAATGGTCATAAAGTTAGCGAAAATATTAAACATTATTACAAGCTTGTATGGCAACCATAATCGATGATGCATCGGGGCTCAAACAAACTTAAAAAGAAAAAGAAACAAAAGAGGTATGTAATGGAGCATCAGTTCACGGGGCATTTGAATGAATAGAATACATTTCGCACCCAGCTCATTCATTCTACAAACCTGGCAACAACCTGGGGGGCAACTATGGTGGTGGTTATGGTGGTCGATATGGTGGACCGAACGGGGGATACAACAAGGGTGGTGGTGGTATAATTAACTTATCTACTACTGTTAAGGCATTTATAATTATAAGCATGCACCTTGTGTCTATTAAGCTGCAGACCTTGTGTCTTTCTTTCTTCTCTGCATGTTTGATAAGTATCTTTATCATTTACTAAACTTTGGTCATGTTTTTCTGGATAATTAATTTGTGGAAACTCTATTTCTCTGCTACAGGAAAGTTGTTTAATATTTATCATGCAAATTTATATATATATATATATATAAATCAATTGAAGACAATGTAAAATGCTTTTTTCTTTCAAATTTTTCCAGAAGTGATGGTAAATCAGATTACTGAACAAGTAGGGTAATAGCAGCAATATTTATATATACAATAAAGAGAAAATGTCTGTTTCTTGAAAATAACTAACATTAATGGTGGAGCTGGCAGCAGAGGATGCATGGTATAAATAATACAAAGATAGATCCTATGGGCCGCAACTACAGCTACAAATCATCATTCATCAATTTAAAAAACATGAGAATAGTTCATGCTAAATAATTTTTTTTTTTTTTGGTTCTTCTGGTTTTACATGGTTTTTTTATTATCTCTAGCTAGTAGGCCATGCAGTACAAAGAGATGGCATTTCTTAGAAGCAAGGGCATAAACAATGAGTTGTGGATGTCTTCATTTCACTTTTGAAAAATCATCTACTAAGATTGAACAATAGAAAGATACCATAATGGAGAAATCTATTGTGAAATTGAAGCCTGAAGAGAGAAAAGCTCCAAAATGCTATAATGCAAGCATCCAACTGACAGCCTGCAAAATAGCAGAATATGTTTAATTGGCATTATGTTAATCAGCTCTAAAAATACAGACTATGATCATAAATTTACAATAATAGTCTCAGAACAATATGTTAAGAACACCAAGAAAGCTATTTTCATCGCATGGAATGCACAGCTTGGAATCACAATTAAAGAACAAAAAAACAGAGAAAGAAAAAACGCCAAAGAGTTCACCTCCGATCGTACCACCTCTAATCCGCCAGTTCACGCTGATGCTTCCCTTCCTCCTCCGAGCTCCTGCAATGGCCACACAGAAAGGGAAAAACATATTCAAATCCTAAGAAGAACACATTATTCTGAATCTCCTCTGGATTTTAAAGAAAAGAAACAAACTAAAGACAGTGATCTCACTACCAATCGTCACCGATGTTCCTCTTCCTTCCAGCTCCTCCAATGGCAACAGAGAGATATATGAAAAGAAGATTCAAACCCTAGAATGAACACCTCTTCTGAATTCTCCCAGATCTTTTGGAATTTCATAACACCCTAAAGAGCTCACCACCGATCGCATCCGCCCTCGATCCCCCCTTTCATTGTCGCTTCTCCTCCTCCTCGTAGCTCCTCCAATGGCGGCCAAGAGAGAGAGAGAGAGAGAGAGAGAGAGAGAGAGAGAGAGAGAGAGGAGCAATGGATGGCGGTGAAAAAAAGCTTCAATGGGGGACAGGGGTTTTAGGGTTAATGAAATAAATTTTGTTTTTTTGTTTTCTTTTAATTACTATAACTAATAAAAAAATTAATTTATTAAATATTTAATATCTGTGACGTGTCTCTGTTTAATAAAAAAATGAAAAAAATTATATTTAATATATTAAATATATTTTAGGCATCAAATACACAATATTAACATATTAATATATTTATATTTTTTTGTACTATATTTGATATAGTATTAATAAATTAACATTTTGTACTAGATTTGATATGGTATTAATATATTTATATATTTATATTTTTCAGATCTATGATTTCGTATGATATTAATATATTATTATATTTTTTTATTCTAAGAGCGATGTTGTAGCTAACATTAATATATTAATATATTTATATATTTAGTCACCAGTATTTAAGACGATATTAATATATTTATATATTTATATTTTTAGTATTTAGTATTTAGACTGATATTAATATATTATTATATTTATATTTAGCACATGATTTGTAGCAGCATTAATATATTAATATATTTATATATTTGTCACGGTATTTAGCACGATATTAATATATTTATATATTTATATTTTTAGACTGATTTATGTACCGGTATTAATATATTATTATATTTATATTTAGACTGATGATTTGTGACCAGCATCAATATATTAATATATTTATATATTTGTCACGATATTTAGCACGATGATTAATATATTTATATATTTATATTTTTTGATAATCGTATTTAGTACGAGTATTAATATATTATTATATTTATATTTTAGCATGATGTTGGGACTGAGCATTAATATATTAATATATTTATATATTTATCATGCAGTATTTATTCTGAGATTAATATATTTATATATTTATTTTTTTGGCACTGTATTTGGCACGGTATTAATAAATTAATATTTTTGGTACTGTATTTGGCACGGTATTCATATATTATTATATTTATATTTTTGGCACTGTATTTGGCATAGCATTAATATATTATTATATTTATATTTGGCACGGTATTTAGCACGGCATTAATATATTAATATATTTATTTTTTTGTAACGGTATTTGGCACGATATTAATATATTACTATATTTATATTGTTGGCATAGTATTTAGCATAGTATTAATATATTATTATATTTGGGTTTTAGCACGAGTATTTGAGTCTTGTATTAATAAATTATTTTTAAAAAATATGTTTAGCACTGTCATGTAAAATTATTAAATTTGTATATTCGGCATGATGTTGTACGGAAGTAAATAATATTTTTTTAAAAAAATCAAATATTTGACACGGTTTGTTAGTTCCGTGTCAAATCTTGTAACAAATTTGTCACGATTTTTTTTCCGTGCCAATTTTTCCGTATCGATTTAGGATTTTTCTTGTAGTGATACCACGAGAATCAATATATCTGGATAACCACAAAAGGACCTTTACTAGATGATGTTATCAAAGCCCTAGCTTGATCTTTTGGAAACCGATGAGTGCATGAAGTACACATTTTTCATACCATAAACACATGCACTTAGCTTGTCTTTTAGCATAAATTTTTCCAATTTTGTTCTTTGTTGAGTATTTTGTGATTATTAGCAGGTAATTAGATTCTAGTAGTAAAAAGAAGAAAAATAGAATAAATCAGAGCAAAGTGAGCAACATATTGAGCATCTTTCCAGAGAAGAGCATAACCTAAGCACGTTGTGTGCTTAAGGCGTGCAAATCACAAGAAAGTGGAAATTGATGAGCACAACCTAAGCATAACACTCCTGCTTAGAGCATGACTATGCTCAAAGAGCACTGGTGTACTCTTTGGTCATGCTTATTATTGGAAGTCTGAAATTATGAACATTTGAGTCTCGAGTGTTGCCAACAATCAACATGGATGAAGAACACCTAGAACATGGCCATTCATCATCTTTTTTACCTATAGTATGAAGCCTAACAACTAAGGTTTTGAAAGAGACTTTTGGTGAAATCTCAGTAGGAGGAGAGGACTTCATGTTGAGATTAAAGGAGGCCAATTAGGGATGAATTGACGTCTCTCCTTCTGCGCTTTGGGTACCAGATTCGACGATAACATCGACTTCAATCCAGGAGATTCCATCTTCCATCTTAAGAGAAGCATTGGGAGTGTTTTCAATGTCTTTAATCATGTCTCTTGTTTGGATTTTGTCATGATTATTTTGTAATATAAGAGGCTAAACTTTTATTATTTCCTTGGACTATTGAATGTGAGATGATTTTTTTTTTTTTAAATTTCCTTTGCTATTGTATTGGCTATTTGAGTTGTCCTTGTGAAGTTTCTATGTTGCTTGATGTTTGTGTTAGCTTGTGTGAAACTTCCAAATATATATTTGATTTGCATGATTAGGATTGAAAAATCAACCATGTATAGATCACATATAAAGGATAGAGATTGAGTTTGCGTCTAGAGATAGGGTGTATGGTGTCAAACTATCAAGATACCTAATAGAGGGATTCATGGAGTGTCTAATGAAATCCTAGGCCAATTGGTGTCATTGGATGTGACTAGGGTTTGATCATTTTGAGAAAGGGGTCAACTAAATTAGGAGTTTCCATAGTCCAAGAACACTAAACAATTAGTCGATATAGGACATTATTGCATAGAATCTCAAGAGGATATGATTCTGAGGTACCATGTTCTCACCATGATTTTTCTCTAGATTTGTCATCATTTTTAGTTTATTTCATTGCTTTCTTAGTTTAGAAATTTAGCAACATCACTTGATTGAGTCACTAGATAATAGAGGGTGAATTAGTACTAGAAGCACTTGATCCTGTGGATTCGACTGCCCTAACCTTAAGGTATAGTTTGCTTCTTGCGCAACCTACATTCTTGCGGCATTGTATGCATGGTTAGGGTAATCACTAGAAGTAAACCATCACAATGGCTTCCTGACATTTTTTGTCATGCACTATGAATCCTTAACTCCTGTATAGAAGGTAGTCAACCAAGGTAGCCAAGCCAATCAGATGCTCCTAGGCAAAAGGAAAGTCAAGGCCTTAGCTTCAATGAGCTTACAAAAGTAAGGGTTAATCCTGGACGAACAAACTCATATATATTTGTGAGTAAATGAACTTCGCTTCAACTTGCATTCAAGGACTCGCCCGAGATATGCATCACGTATAACTGAGAAGCATGCAAATTAAGAAGAGAGTTATGGTTATAAATATACTTAGTAGAGTTGAAGCTAAGTTCCCCACAATATTTAGGAATAGATAATTAATTAGATAGAAACTTGTGTAAAACAACTGGCAACAACAAGAGAATTATCTACCTTGCTGTTCTAAAATACATATCCAGTACTTGCCTTTCAGATGTACTAAAATACCATCATAGCAATTGAGGTAGTTAAATTCCAACTAAAATAGATAATCTTGTCGTAAATGAGCCTGGAACCATCACAGAATATTCTAGTTATAAGCAAATCTAGTTTTCATCCAAACATGAGTCTAAACTTTAAGAGCAAATCAACACTCAGAAAGGTGGAAACTTGGCCATGGGCTAGGATCTGAATGAAGAATTTATTTTAGAGACTAATTGGAGTTTCAATGGGCATGCAGCCTATTCCAAAGAGGTTTGTCCTTGTAACTAGAGTTTAAACAATTATATAAACAATAGAGGAAATGATGAGTGCTTGATTATATATGCTTTTATTTCTTTTGTTTCATAATTCAATGCACTTAGCTTGTCTTCCATATGAAATCAAGCGATTTTGGTACTCAATTTAGTTCTATTTTGTGTTTAGGTATAAAAATTATACACATGGAGCAAACGGAGTGATATTGGAACATTTCAAAGCCAAATTACACTACAAGAAAAATTGCAAATCGGCATGGAGAAATTGGCACGGAAAAATAATTATGACAAATTTGTTACAATATTTGGCACGGAACTAACAAACTATGTCACATATCTAATTTTTTTAAAAAATATTTTTTAATTCTGTACCAAATACGGTGCCAAGAACCCAAATATAATAATATTTAATTCCATGCCAAATGTCGTGCCAAAATACAAATATAATAATATATTAATAACGTGCCGAATGTCGTGCCAAAAATATATATATAATAATTATATATTTATACCGTGCTAAATACTGTAGCAAAAATATAAATATATTATTATATTAATACTGTGCCAAACACAGTGCCAAAAATAGAAACATATTAATTTATTATACCCGTGGCAAATACCGTGCCAAAACCAAAATATAATAATATATTTATATCGTGCCAAATACCATGCCCAAAATATAAATATAATAATATATTAATATTGTGCCATATACAGTGGCAAAAATACAAATATATTAATTAATTAATACCGTGCCAAATACTGTGCCAAAACCAAAATATAATAATAATATATTTATACCATGCCAAATACAATGCCAAAAATATAAATATATTAATTTTATAAATACCATGCCAAAAAAATATAAATATAATAATTTATTAATACTGTGACAAATACCGTGCCAAAAATATAAATATATTTATTAATTTAATAATTAGTTAAGTTTTTATATATTAAAAATAATTAATACAATTGGGAGTTTAGTAGCATGATTAGGTCAATTTCACTCTTATAAGTAAGACTAACCCTATTTAACCCCATCTTAAACAATGCCACAACTTAAAAGCCTATCACATCTTCATCCCCTTCAAACCCTAATCCATCTTCATTGAGACCTCCATCACATTCACCAGCACTATCATCGCCATCTCTAATTGCCGCCGATCTCACCTTCTTGTTCGATTGGTATATTGATCGTGGCTTTAACTGAGATTAGGTTGCGGATGAATGCATCATCGCAGATCATCATTGGTACTTAGCAGCCCACCTCACCCTCCTCTTGGTTCGCGGCAGATGCTGCTCAATTCGCTGTCTCAGCAGTTCGAAGGTATCATTCTTTTCTTCTTCGATTTTTGATCTCTATCGAGCCTAATGTTATTCAGAATTTTCCGTATTGAATGTGAGATTTTTTGATTGTTTTTTTGTTGTACTATGTATTCGGTTTAAGTCTACCTCTCTGGTAGGTTTTGGGATTTAGAATTAGGTATTGATTTGAGATGTGGCACCCCAGATTATGTGAATTATTTGAAGTTTTTGGAATTTTTTTTGGTAGAATTTGATGTTTTTGGGTTGGAGTTTGTATAATTTTGATTTGAGTTTACCATTATGATGTTCTTTTTTTTATATTGGAACATGTGTTATTTGAAGTATAGGAACCAATTCCGCAGGAATTTTATATGACTTGGTTAGAATTCGTTGAATATCTGAACATAATCTTCATGTTCTTAGCAAAATGTGAGAACTACTTCCTGTTAGATAATTTTAATGTGTTTTATGTTCTTGACTATATGTAGTGCATAGATTTCTTGAGAAGTACTTCTTTGAGGATCTAACTTAACATTTAAAAAGAATTCTTCTTTAAACTTGAAAGCGCCGATATGTGGGATAGCACATTAGTGCATATAAACTTTGCATGCTTTTTATTTTGACTGCAAGTTGATTATGGAGTTAAATTTAACTTTGCTTTTGCTTAACTCACTTGGTATGATTTACATGCTTATATATATGGGTTTTTGGTTGTAACATGTTCTTAGAGGAATGCTTTGTTATATTGTCATAGTTCAGCAATTGTTATGTTTTGTGGTTTTCTTATTATTGTTTATTCCCTTTTACACTTTAACTTGACCTTTGATAAGCATCTTCCTTTGATTCTCTAGAATGATCATTATGTTAATATAAGACTACCATCATTTTGATCAATCTTTGGGAAAGTTTTTTCAATGCAAAGTTCATTGGATTTGGAAGATGTGCTTCGTCATGAGGATAAGTATAAATTTGAGAGACGAGACTTACTTATCACTCTGCGCCATAGAATTAGTAATGGTTTGTTTACTTCATAATGCCATTGCAGGTGTCATGTAGTTTTCTGATTTTTGTTAATCATACAAGTGTCTTGAGTTTTTGACTCCTCATCTGCTTATGTGTGGATTTGTGCATGCATAAACACATCATATTGTCGCATAACTTGCCCTTTTTTTTTATTGAAGATGGATTTGAATGAGCACGACGAAGTACAAGACTTTCTGGAGAAGCAACTTCTAGTATAAATTCCAATGCCTCACAAGCAGGAGGAGGAACTGGGACTAATCATTCTTCATCATCTAGATTTCTTGGATGATTCTCTTCATCATCTTCTAAAACTAGTTCAGCTGCCTTTCGGACCATGGCAGGTCGTAAGGGACCATCATGCATTTCTGAAAGTTTTGATGAAGGTAGTTTGCAAGCTTTCTTATGAGAAATCTTATGTTGTGTGTAATAGGAGTAAAATCCCCAGATTTTTTGAGCTGGTTCTCTATGTATCTCTTAATTACAATTGTGATCTATATTCTTCTTTCTTAAGGGAGGAAAACAGAGGTTTTTGGCGATTCCTGTGGAGAGGATGCTTTCGACAACAATGTCATCTGTAGCAATTTTTGTTGATTGTAGATATCTTGAAGAAGAGAAGATTAATTTACATGCTGGTGGGTTATCTGTGCATGATTCAAAACTGATAAATGGCATCTGAGAACTATTGGGACTCTTGCGTACTCTTGGGGAAGGCTATAGATTTTCTTGTATGCATAGAAGGCAGGTATGGAAACTATTCAAAAAACAACATTCATTTTCATATGTTCTATGGCTTATAGTGTGTGTTTCTGATGTGAGCACGAAGCTTTGGAAGTTTATCAAAAGCTTTCACAGAATCAATATAATACTGGATGGGTGCTTTCTCAGGTATTTTGCTTATGTAGACTGTCGTCATTTGTGGAATATTAATGATTTTAATCATTGTCAGATGTTGGTTTAACTTTCTTGAAAAATATCAGATATGCTGGTTTATGAATCATCTTAACCTGGTTTTAAAATTCTGAAGGTTTCTCTCCAAGGAAAAGCACAAGCAATTTTTTTAAATGAAACAGATACTTTGTGTGGTCCAAAGTTTAAATCAAAGAATTTCTGTCATAAATTCATGGAAGCATGAATTCGATAATTACAGAACAACTTAGCCTCCTCCAACTTACTTTGTTCATAAACAATATATGCTTTTCTTTGAATTGTATTTATTTTTTTTCAAATTGTGTTTATAAGTTTGGACTACTGTGATTTCTTTAGATAATTCTATAAAGATTTGCTCGTTTATCATTTTTGTTTTTTGTGAAGAGAAGACAGAAAGTGGTAGTTTGGTTTTTCATAAAATTTTTTGGTTAACTTACGATCAGAGGAATACTAGCAAATAACTATGATTTTGTATAGGTGTATAAGTAGATATGGTGTTTTGCATGTTTACAATGGTAATTGCTCATTTGTGTGTGTGTGCAAGCAAAACAAAAAAAAACAAAAAAAAAAACAAAACAAAAATTAAATTGATGTAGCTGTACCATTCATGAATGCGTCTAGTGTCTAGGGCTTAGAAGACTCTTGTCATGAAATCGATGGTTTGTTGATATGAACTAGTAGTATATTGATAATTGGTATGAGACTACAAGTATATAGATGATCATACTATGCATGTGTTCGCTGTTGGAAACTTCTGTTGAATAATTATATTTAATGCAGGTAGGGAAAGCACATTTTGAAATGGTAGACTATTTTGAAGCTGCTCGCTGCTTTGATTTGGCACGTCGAGTGTCACCATACTCATTAGAAGGGATGGACATTTATTCCACTATCCTTTATGTAAGTTCATTTTAATCATTATTTTCTGTCCTGGTATTGTTATTACATTGATAATACATTTTTTTGGCTGGTCAAGGGGGATGACTTCATGGCTTGCTTAAAGATTTTTATATTACATTGTTTTGTTGATGTTATACTATCTATCCATCTTTTATTGTCCCTTTTAGACTTCAGGATCACCTAACACTTCAGACCATGATTTTTAATGATGCTGCACCTAGGCATGACTAGTTTTTCCTGCGATTGTTCATTGGACTTTGTATAGTTTCAGGATTATTTGTCCTTGGGAAGCCAACAGAGCATATTTTTTCTACTCAGCATGACATCAAACATAAATGAGCATGCTCTACTGGGAACACCTTACTCAAGTTCCTTCATATTGCTTGGGCATATTATTGCATATCATTGCATATCCTTGGAACGCACATGGCAGTGACATGCTATTTGTTTCCGTAAACAACCCTATCTTTGTGTGTCAGATTTTTAATAGTGAGGCTTTAAAGTTTAAATGACTTTTCTTTTTGGCAGCATTTGAAAGAGGAAATGAAGCTGAGCTACCTTGCGCAAGAACTTATATCCACTGATCGATTAGCTCCTCAGGCATGGTATGCTCCAACCTCCTTCAAATGGTGTGGGTTTATCTTGTATGGGGTTCTGTATTGCTCAGATTCATTTATAACATATGTATTAACAAGTGCTTTCAGTCACTAGATTAACACAATTATATATGAAATGGTGTGTGGAATTCTATATTTCAATTCCTTGTTGAAATGATGTTGTTGAGGAATTCTTTGATGTTCTTGATGAATCAGAGCATGATCTAGATTCTACTTGGCCATCTGATGCCAAAATGCTCTCTCAGGTTATTTCACCTCATGTTTAAGTTTGCATTCTAGATTCTACTTTGTATTCATGATTGACACTAAATTCTCAAGTCCAAATTTTGCATTATGATTCTTGTCTTTCGTGCAGGATAAGTGTCATTCTTTACCAACAACTGCCGTGCTTGTGCATGGACTTCAGAACCTTACTAGTCAGTTTCAGTAATATTTGTCTCAAGATTTTTGATATATACCTCCCACAATCTGACTGTTAAGTTTCATTGACTTAATTTTAACTATGCATCTATAGTTGAAAGGAGTAACAGCATGTATTCACTAGACATAAGAACATGCAACATGGTGACATGCATATATGGAACTACTCTTCCAAATGATTCAAGCTGTGCTTCATGTTGCACTTGGGCCATTGCTGATCCTTCGTCATTTTTGATCCATGGTCCAACTTATTTGCAAAACAATCAGAAGGTTTTGTCAATACATATACATATCAATTCACTAATTCCATTCATATTCTCTTCACTAATTTAACTTGTGCAACAAGTGAAAGTGATGAGTACATTGATGAAACTTGTAGGTGCGCGCTGATTGGTTATTGTCTGATAAGCGGGAAGATGATCTTGGTGGTCGATCGGGGAGCATAGTTCAGGTACATGTATATTTCCTTTTAAGAAAATAAACTTCTTCAACTACATCATTGCCAAAAGAAATTCACTGAATTTGTATGTTGGAGGAGTATGCTGCAGGAGGTGGTAGCGAATTTTTTTCATTGTTAACATACAGGTTATTTCTTCTCATCTTCTTAATATCAAATCATTTTAAACAATAGAATCAAATCAAGTCATTGAACTTCTTGATTGAACATTAGGTCCCCGGTTCGACAACATACAATCTTGCCTTTTATTATATGATGGACCCATTGGAAACCATTCCTTTACTTAAAAAGTTATGTCAAAGGCGACGATACATATAGGAATTCAAGGTTCAGGCTCATACCATATATATCAAAAGTAAGCACATTATCACATTCTTATTACTGTTAGCTATTAGAAATCCTTTCGACATTATGTATCAATGATTCGGTGTGCTTGCAGGGGTCTTGGATAGTAAAGCAAAGTGTGGGGAAAAAGCTTGTTTGGTTGGCCAAGGTCTTCGAATCAATTATTTCAGTGGGAAAAATTATTATTATTGTTTGTTCAGTTGTTGTTTTCTCACAATTGATATTATAATTATTTTCAGGTGGGTATGCAGAGCTTCAAATAAGCTCTCCAGTTACCATCAGCCAATGTTTTAATTACTAGTCAGAAGATGTTGAAGAAGTTGATTAAAGGAATGTGTATGTATTGTTAATTCAATAAAATGATTTTTGTTTAGCAATTCAAACAAAAATTTGATTGATGTAATTCAAGAAAATTTAAATAAAATTAATTTCATATAAATTATTTTTTTAAAGAATAAACAAAAGCGTGCCGAAAGCCGTAACAAAATTTTTTTACCAAAAACTGTTCCAAATGTCGTGAAAAAATTTAGTATATAAAATCGTGCCTAAAAACCGTGCCAAATACTGAACCAATAAAACCGTACCAAAATCGTGCCAAATATGGAACCAAAGTCCGTGCCAAAAATCAATGATAATATTTGGCACAATAGTAAAAAAATGGTGTCAAAAACAGTGACACAATTTGGCACGGTATAAAAAGACGGAGCCAAAATTTATTTGTGACCATTATATAGGCATAGTTAATTTTCGGTGCCAAATACGGTGCCAAAATCAATTTGGCACGGTTTTTAAATTTATTTCCATGCCGATATTACTGTGCCGATTTAGGATTTTTCTTGTAGTGTTAGGTCAATTATCAAAGCTCCTGCAATCTACATGTGTTGAACATGCTCATGTATTGTACGATATCACCACAACAAAGCATTAGTGGCGAATACTGTGGTAAGGTTATTGTAGCAAATTTCCTAGGATCTACATGGTCACATGATTGTACAATGATCATATATTTCATATCATTTTGTACACTCATTCGACTTGTATTAAAACCGTATTGTGGAATTCGATACTAAATATAATGTGTTTTACATTCTCAGGCTTAAGGCATGACTTCAAGACAAGAGAGAGGCAAAAGAAACATTCTAGACCTTAAACGAAGGAGTTGGAGTTCTCTCGGCATCATTTGAATAAGGACAAGACAAACTGGGTGGCTTACGGCCAACCTTACGGCCAACCTTACGGCCATAAGTAGATTCTAGAGAACCTTGTGGGCATGCTTATGCTTGTAAGGAGTATTCAAAACTAAATCAGAGAACCTTACGGGCATGTTTTATGCCCGTAAGGACCATCCAGAGGAGTTTACGACCATAGCATACATAGTGAAGTTTATTGTCCAACGCTTATGGCCATAAGCTGGACCATAACACAATCATAGGACCTTACAGACGTGATTTAAGGCTGTAAGCTGTCTCATATGGCTCATGACTAGTTTCTCCAGCTCCCTTACGGCTACGTCCTTACGCTTGTAAGCAGCCCGTAAGCATTCAGGTATAAATAAAACTGATGTAGATTTTTAGGGCATTCTTTATATTTCTTTTGGGCGGAGGCGAAGGTAGTTAAGAATAGAGATGAATCTCTAGCACTCAAGTGGCTATTTGAAGGGAAATTTGGATCCATATTCAAGGGGATTGGAGGTTATAGCCATCAAGCTCATCTTCGTTGCGTGCATGAAAGCTTTCCTAGGGCTTCTCCGGCGATCCTCCATTGGCACGATTGAGAAGATGGTTTTCATGTTTTTCATGTATCGTTCTATTACTTGTATCTTGAATGCTTGCCTTCCTTTAATAGAGGGCTAATTTGTAGATATTTGGGCATAGTTGAGCTCTAGAGTTTATTTCAGTGACATTGGTTGTTGGATCTTTGATGATTTAATTGTTTTCTTAATTGCAATCATTTCTATTTGAATATAATGGCATGTTTTTATCGAATGATTGTTATTGTGGTGACAGCCCCCTAGTTTACATACGTCTAGTGTGCTTTGTGATGAAAAGAAATTCCCACATAGCATAGACATGCCGTAATTCGAGAGGATAGTGAGTATGCCTCTGGTCAGGGTACTGACATAACCAATTTGTATGCGTGTTCTGCAAGTGCACTGGTGTTGGAGTAATAAAAATACCCTGCAAGTTAGGTAGTCGAGTCCACAGGGAACGGAAGTATCAGTACTAACCAATTCTCAGTTATCTAGTCAGAATAAAAAATTGTAATAAAATAAACTTAATTGCAAGAATACCAATAAGCAAGAAAAAGGAAAGTAAAAGACAAGGGAGATCTCAATCAATAAAGATGAGGTACCCGAGTAATGTTTCCCCTGGGATCTAACATGAAGCATAAGATTTACTAAATGTTTCTAAACTGAGTGAAATTAGTCGAGGTAATCCAAGAGTAATTGGTCCCTGCCTCCAGGCCACCAATACTAGTCCCCTACGAGGTCCCGGTGGAGAAATCGCTCAATCTCAACACCTAACACTACATATGACCCCAATAAACTCTAGGGATACCTAGGAGTGCAACTGATTCCTAAAGATAGATCTAACCCTACTTCTAGGAGAAAGATCCCTAACATCTTACAAGGTCCCAGCGGAGAAATCTCTCAATCTCTCTCCTCACAGCAAATATGGTTGCATAATGCATAGGGAATACAGAGATAGGAAGCTCTCATCAGAGGGGAAAAGGGACACTCCACTATATCATGACTTACCCTCTCAACCCCCTTCAATCTTGGAGTTCTAACCCTAATGGAGACCTCTCTCTCACCAAGGTAACAAATCATGTAATCCATATCAATCACAAGGATCAATACGACATGCAAGCAATGAGAAAACAAGATTGAAACTCAAATAAACTTGGATTTATTAGAAAATATAAAGTAAATCAATACAAAGATAAGATCCTAAGGTTCACATGCCTAAACACCTACTAGGTTTTAGCCCTCCATGGGGCAAGTTACAAAGTAAAGAATAATGCAATAAAAAGCAATGAAAACGACAGAGTAAAACCCCCTTGAATTCCTAATGATGGCCTTTATGGGTCGCTCAATGTCTTGAAGGATCCCTTTTCGAAGCTAGGTTGCCGAAGGCCTCCTCGATGCTATGATGAAGAAAAGATCTATCAAAGTTGGTGAAGAATGGCCCCCAAATTCGGCAAAGACCTCCTTTTGAAATCCTAGCGACTTCGCCCTTCAAATGCTAGCAAAAAAGTCCCATAGAATAGGGCAAAAGGGCTATTTAGAAGCCTAAACCGCGTTTTTCACGTGTCTTCACGTGACCATGTGAGATTTCATGCGCCCACATGAGCTGCAGAAATTCCCATGCGACCGTGTGGAATTTTCATGTGGTCATATGAACAGTGATTTTGCTACAATACTTCTACAGTGCTCTTCATAAACGCGGCCATATGTCGGGCACACGTCCACGTGGTAGGTTATAAATCTTTTAATCGTCGAATCATCATCTGGAAGCTCTTGCATTTTTCACACAAGTGGGACATGGGGGTGTGACTGCCTTTTTGCCCTTCCAACTCATAAATTGGCTTGAATTCTCTTGGAAGTTGGCACACACCTCTATGTACATGAGCTCCTCTTGTGTCTTGATCCTTATGTTGCACAAAAACTCCCAAAATGTGTCTTTATAACCTATCTTTGCTTCTTTTTTCTTTCTTCAAGGCATTCACAACTTAATTGCACAAAAGAACACCAAATACAGTATATGAGACATAAACCATGGTAAAAATGATGCTCAATACAAGTAAAACATATAGAAAAATATGTCTACTCAAGCACTTATTAGGTACTTTGGAGACATCATCTCCCACAACCCTTCATAGTGAGTTATTGATAATCTCCATACTGTTTGCAATCACGTGCAATACATTTTAGTAGAAATTGTATCTTTACTCTGTATTCAGATTAGGAATAATTTATCTCTACTAGGGAGATCATCTACTTAAGATATTTTTATTAGCCTACAGTAAGGTTTCATAGAGTATTAATGCGATTGTGTGGATGTCTGTATCAGCTCTACACTTACTCAGTTACTCTGCGCCTTAGAAATTAGAGTTTAGTATAATTCTGGAAACCTCTCGGTTCAAATAGGATTGTAAATCTATACAATCTTTGTCCTATACTTCATAACCATAGAGGGATGCTATGCATGGACATCATTTTTTCCCTTGATTTTCCTCTTTCTTTATTTCCGTATTTCTCATTTTAGTTTCTATTGTTCAGACACACATCATTCGATCAATTAGGCTATTTTTAAGAATTAAAGCTATTACTAGTATTCACTTTCTTCCGTGTGGACTGACACTCTGCTTTATACACTCTATTATTATACAATCGTCATGTACACTTACATCTCTATCAGCACAACACGGTCATATAAATTAGCTCAAGACTAAGTAAATCATAAGAAATTAGTGCTTTATCATATTTTGTTGAGAACTTCGATCTTGGTGTCTTGAAGATTAAGTACACGGGCAGAGCACACTTGTGTTCAATTAAAAATAAAAGGTAAAACCCAATTCTAGTGGATATGTCTGGTACTTCTTTTTAATCTTCTTCTTTGACTTCTCAAAGGCATCTATATTTTAAAGAAATCCTAGGAAGATATCTTAGGTGGTATTATTCACATTATTTGTAAAAGATTGGAGAGCAAAAATGTGTCTCCATGAAGGACTTTCCACCAACCGAGATTGGTGTTAAAGGGAGTTTTACATTATGTGCTTCTTTTGATTGTATTTGTCTTGGTTGCTATGAGGTGTAGTACCCTAAATATTCCTTCTACTTATGCTACTCTTGTCACACCCACCCCTTCTACCGAGGTAAATGTGGCACCCATCAGTTAAAATTCCCTTTTAACTGGAAACTGACACCCTGTTTTAAACAAAAGCAGACCTACAAATCACAATTTACAATTTTTCACCAAGTACAGGTTCAAATACATAAATACAATAAATATAATTACTCTAATTTGCGGGTACAACCGCTACAAGATCATGACACCAATAAGAAGAAAGAAAGAAATGAGGGACCCACTGCAGTCCTGGACTCAACCCTGACTAGCTCTATACTCGATCAGGCAATCTAGGGTCATGCTCCTGCAGCTACAGCACATTCAGTTGGTCGGTAGTGGCTTAATAATTTCAAATACTAAAATACAGTGTATATAAAGTATATAAATACCAACTGCTTAAATAATTTTCCAACTTTTCCAAAATACTAGAATTCTAGCAAAATACATTTTTAAAGAACTTTTGAAACATAAATTCATCATAAATCAATGTCAAAATAACTGATAATATAAAACCATTCTCAAATCCATAGCCTGAAAACTCTCCCCGACTTAGCCGCCGTCGCGACTAGGTTGGGAGCCGTCAAGGTCTTCGTACCCTTGACGTTGGCCCATCGGTCCCGTGTGGTGACCCCGGGATCCCGATGTATCATCCAATCAGGGCTCTACGCTCCCACCTGATCTGGACCAATCAACAATCAGGTCCACCACGCCACCTCTAAAGGCTGGCCCGTGGGAACCCACTACTGCAGTAGTCGGGCCTTAGCCCGCCGTCACCATCCAAACCAACATGTAGATGCAGCAACAATACAAACTGTATAAATCATATCACATGGTCCTTATCCAGGACATTCACAGTACGATACATGCATAATATCAGTAAAATCCAAATACAAAATACCATTCCTATGCCAGGAATGAAAACCAATTCCACAAATATTGTTGGTAAAACATTTTAAAATGCTCACATGATTTCACAAATCATTCCAAATCAAAGCATATATAACCATCAAAAATAAATACATGAATTGAATAATTAAATCACATATACATGTATTTTCACTATTCACAAATACGTATAATTATACCAAACTGATGTATCAATACGATTGTCAGGAACATCAACGGCAAGTAAATATACGTATATTTTAACCTTATACGCAAATTAAACATGATAAAATGAAATACTTAAATAATTATTTCCAAAATACTAGCCATTAAACAGTTATTTCAAAATAATAATAATTAATCAATTATTTAAAATAATAGCCACTACCAACTCACCTGGTGTCCTTGGGTTAATTCGGACACTGGAACTCCCTCCTAAGCTCGAACAACACCCTAGAGAATAATATAATAAAAAAATAAATATCACATTGAAACCCAAAAAGAAAATACAAAAAAACCAAGTAATTGACTCTCTAATTGGGCCCACTTATTCCAATCGGTTAAAACTCGGCCTTGAATAGTTAAATCGGTCTCCAATTGCACTTAAATTAACTTAATTTAGGCTAAACACTGCTCGAACCAATTTTGAACCAAGATCAATTCCACTGAACCAAGTTTAATTGCACTGAACCAAACTCAATTTCACTGAACCAGATTGAACCAACCCAATTCTTATACAAAAATTTCCTGGACCAACTTGGTTCAACCGAACCCAAATTTTCTTGAATTGGTTCAGCCAAAATCCTTAGCCCAACATCCAAACCAAGCCCAAATCAATCTCAACCAACTCAAATTAACCAAACAATTCAATTCCAACCACACTCAATTTGATTTGATCAAACCTAGACCAAATTAATTCAATTAAACCCAACCACACCAATTCTCATTCAAACCCAAGTCCATCTCAACTTGATTTGATCAAGCCCAACTCAACCAAATCAATTCCAACTTGGTTTAATCTAATCAAATCAATTGGACTAACTCAACCCATTTCAATCCAACAATCATCATTAACACCTTAATCATCATAATCATCAATTTAATTAACTAAACCAAATTTTAATCTCGGTGCTACGAAAGAACGCTTACATAGAATCCGTCAAAGCAACTCCACCAATCCAAGCAATTTCATCACAAATACAAGGTTTTTCGACACAAATTTCATCTCAAAACAACACCCTCATCATTCTCATTAATATTTCTTCAAATTCATCAACATTTTCATCAAATCCAACCATAAATACATATATATACATGCATACATACACATGCCAAAAACAATACAAGGAAGCTTCTTACCAAGCCAAGTCATCCCTCCGGCGAGCTCACTCCGACGATCTCCAAGTCCCTCTCCTTAAAACCTCAAATTTCTTCCCATTTCTTCATTTTTTTTTTTTTTTTAACCCTCGGGTTACTGTAGCAAAATGGTGGAGAAGAAGATGAACAACACTCAAGCTCTAGATTTTTCTCCAAATTTAACTTTCAGCCGAAATTTACATTTAGTCCCTCAAAACATAATTCCTTACAAAACAGTCTCTGAAAAACTCACAAATGGTCCCTGAATTATAAAATAGTATTCTCAAAAGATCCTTTCAAATTATCCAATGGTCCTTGAAGTATAACACAATATTTCCATATGATCCCTTCAACTTACCTTTCAGTCCTTGGTTTCCATAAATATTTTATATCAATCCTTTTTCTATTACTCTTTAACCCAAAATCTTTTATAAACTTTTACACTTAAGTCCTTGTTCTGTCCACTTGGGGTTTCTCAACAATATTACTCTGTAGAAAAATCTTACTGCAACTATAGTAATACCCTGAATATATTTTCCAACAGTTAATCACAGGTTCAGGGTATTACAACTCTGCCCATTAAGTCCATCCACTTTAATTTGATGCAATTTTGTCCCTTTACTTTTTCGATTGGGTCAATCAAGTAAACTTAGGTAATGGGAGTTAGTCTTGCCATTCGTTTTAGCTGATGTGTCCTTTTTATAATATTGTTTAAAAAAGTATTAAATGTGAATTTTTTCTCAGTTCTCATCCATTCAAACCCTCGACGTTAGTATCACTGAGTTTCTCTCCCTATTTGATCCTTGGGATCCTTCCTTGTTTCCTGCTTCCATGTCTCCTCACAGATGCAATATGTAGGTCTGTGAATAACCAAACTGCATGGGTCATCAACTAATATTTCATGAGTAAGCACGAGGGTCGTATTCTTCAGCGAATGTTTAGAGGCTCCTATTACTTCCTTTTTGCTTAATTAATAGCCTAACATCTATGCTGGTTCTTCTACAAATTACTTCATACAATACAATTGAGGATCGCTAAGTTCAATTGGAAGAAGTTGGGTAATCATATGATGATTCCCTCGACAAGTACTTATGAAATAGAATCAAGAGGTGACAATTTGATCTAGTATTGGACCGGGGGAATTCAAGGACCTATTAGTCCCAATCTCTTGGCAACCAGGTCTACAACACTAGGAACTTAAGTTGAAATCTCTTCTATATCGGCCTCATATGCCTGCCTTAAGTTCAGGATTTCCTCAAAAAGGGACAAATCAAACCCTAAGCCTTAGGAGCAATCAAACCCTAATCCAGAAACCTAGATATGCCTAATCTCTTAGGTCACGCATAGATCTAACAAAACATGTGTGTTCTAATGTATGACATATCTTCCTCACCATATCAATAAGATAGTCATTAAATAAACATATAATGAATCACAAAAGACTAGAAAGATTTATTGGATTGTCAATAAAGATTCACAAGCAATAATCAAAGTAACTAGACATACAATTTCCCTAGAATTGGGGTCCTATGGATCAAGAATAAAAATGTTAATAAAGATAGATCCACAAGAATAAAGAATAAAAAATTCCTAAACTAACTCCCTCCAATAGGTATTCGATGGTTGAGGTTGAGAGGATCCCAAGATCATCAATGTGGTGCTAAATCTCTTCTTACGCCTCCATTATTGATCCACGTTGAATCACCATTGGAAAATTTGCCTGAATCTGCTAAAATTATAATAAAATTAGTCTCCAGTCGCGTCCTAACACTATCCTTCCTAGGCGTTGCGTGGATGAATCACGGCCGTGATGGGTCACAATAGCTATTGTTGAATCTGTTGTGACTTCTATGTTATTCTCTATGATTCTACCCTGCCACGGCTTGATAATGACTGTGATGAAAGTAGATAATGGTTGTGATGTGATGCACTATGGCCGTTGTGAGCCGTGGTGATGCTTTAATTCAGTAAGTTGATTTATTTTGCTTTGAAATGCCCTTATATTCGCTTCTTTGGCACTAAGACAGAATAAAAGCTCATAATGAACAAAAGAATAAAATTATGTACCAGTTTGGTGCTAAACATGTAAAATCTCATGCTAAATACAGTATAACTGATATGGAAAATATGCACTTTCAAGCAGTTATCAAACCTCCCCACACTTAAGGGTTTGCTTGTCTTCAAGGAAATAGAAATGGCAAAAATAAATGGAAGACATAATGACTGCTTGACCTCAGGCAACAAGAGATGGAGTTTCAATAGCGCAAGGGAATAATCAGATGCTACATAACATGGATATGCTCTACAAAGAGTAGTCTACTCTACATTGAAAAATACTTTCCCAAGTGTTGGTCTCTTGGTCCACTATCTTATAGTCTAGATTGTGTTGCACAAGTTTTTTGGGATTTTATTCATTTTAACTCTATACTTTTTTGTAACACTTTATTCAAAAACACATACTACAAATTTTTTTTTGATAGTCAGTAGCTTTCACACTTCCAAGGAGGCATTCCTCTCTCCCACTAGGGATACTTTTGTATCTGACTTGTTGTGGGTGACTACAGACTATAAAGGAGTAGCTCTTTCTATTGTAGTCATATTTTAACTAAAACAACAAAACTAATGAAACCCATAGTATAAAACACCACTTTCTAGATATAAGGTCCAAAGTGTATTCAAAATTGACACATGGTAGAGCAAAAACTCGCAAAGTTACCTAACTCTTGAGAAGCATAAAAAAAAATGTTAAACTAACATATATCATGTCCCTAGACTAGAGAAATTCTAACAATTAAATGCAATGGCTTCAAAGGTCTACACTAGCATGTATAAAGCACGAACACCATATAAACAAAATCCAGAAATATTCACAAATATAATAAAGAAATCACACATTCCTTCCTATACCTAAAGATGTACATTGTCCCCAATGTACACATGCATGCACAAGTGTAGGAGATAATGAAATGAAATAATAATAACAAAAATGATAGAGTGTGTGGACACTAGTACTCCACTGGTTTGTTAGTTATCCCGACGAGGGAGATGAAGTTACTTTTCTCCAGGCTCTGAATTGTGTGGGCCAAAACAACACCCGATTACCTCAAACCCTGATCAAGAAATAAATAAAAAGAATAAAATAAACTGCAGTAAAATAAAATCCACTATGATCAAAATATAAGTACAAATGCAGCAAGGTAAATGTCTCTTGCTGAAATATAAAATAAAATGTACAATTGAAAATAAAAGATACAATGTTGATGAAAATAAAAATCAGAATGGTAGGAGTTTGCATGGAAACCTTAGAACAGTATATGAACGATGGAAGATTGGTGGTGTCGAAGATGCAGGAGGAGACTCTAGCACCATTGTAGCTAGAATAGTCTGCGAAGTAGGCACCGAAGAGGATGGGGAAGGGGCCTCCTGGTGTTGCAGATGCGTGAAAAACTGCTTAAGGAGCCCCTTAATCATCACCTGACCCTCCTCGAGATAGGTCAGGCGCTCCTTAATTGCTAGTGGTAGGGATGTAGTCCGTGGTGGAGGAGCAGCAACTGAAACTAGAGCTATGGTCGAGGGAGGAACAATGGTAGTAGTGGTTTCCGGGAGAGACTCCTCAGCATCCAAAGACTCTGAGTCAAACCCATGAACCACTAGGTACTACACCTCATGAGATGTATCCTGCATCTCTATCATGCTCATCGCCCGGGACGTGGTGACTTCGAGTAGGCGCATGGCTCCAAGTTGCCGCATGCCTGTGTAATGGTCGATCATGCCCAGACCCCGTGCAAGCCTATTAATGTAAGGACTAAGAAAGATGGTTACCATTATGGGGTCTTGCGCCTGATGACACAGCTGGTTGGCAAGGGTATGATCGATATGAATTGGCTCCCCTACCACCATGCTCTATAGGAAATTTAGGTCTTTGAGGTTTATGACCCCCGTGTTGTCACCTCTACCTGTGAGCATCCTCGATAAGACGACATGGAGGTACCTTAGGGATGGTTACCTAAGGGCAGACACCTTCGAGTTACCGCATACGTATATTTTACTACCTCAAAGTGTCCGGGTCTAAACCTGAGCTGGTCTTTGGTGGACCGGATGGTTGATGTGGAGCTGAGAGTATAACTCAGTTAAAGCATACTCCACCTTGACGAGCCCCATCCTCACGGAGAAATCCATGAAGAACATGAGTTACCCCTCACCGAACATCTGGAAGCTAATGGTCTCCCTTAAGCTGAGGCTGATGACACAACGGACATACCACGCTTAGACAAACTCATCATCTCCATCGTGAGCTCCCAGTATGTGGGCTCATTGATGCTAATGAACTACTCCTAGCCTTGTATCGAAATAAGGTCGTGTGCCTCATCGGTAAGGCTAATCCTCTCTAGTGTCGGTCAATCAGTCAGGCGCCCCTTAATAAAGTAATGGTCCACGAGCCGACTATATCATGCCCGGTGCTCGGAATCACCAAACTGTGGAATTGCTAGCTGAGAAGGCTCACCGATCTTTATCTTCTTCTCAGCCTCTGGCTACGGATGGCTGGTAGTCCTCTTCTAATTCATAACTTGCAATTCAGAAAGAATACAAAAAATCAATCAATAGAATACATACAATACAATACAGGAATGGACAATGGGTGTACAACGATTACACCATGACTGTAATGTGACCATAATGGTCTTAACACAGTTGTTACTACAACTATGGTAACCTGGAATTGAACAACGGGCTTATGTTCTGTGAGTTAGATGCTCTATTGTGCACTTATTTGGGTTACCACAGGCAAATAACATGTATGTTGTGTCCGTTGTGTCAAAATATAGGGCAATAGCTTGCTGATAATGGGCCAAGCCTAGATGAGTGGGAGAAAGCTCACAATAGGTACATAACGCCCATTGTGGCTCATCTGCCAGCTGGTAAAAAAAATATTGAACACAACAATATTCATAATAGTAATTGTTCATCATGGAACGACCATTGTGAAGCCTATTTGTGGTGAAAAGTTTGCATATAAGGTGTTTTTTTCGATTGCAAATCAATAAAAATTATTCACCAACCATCTCTATGCTACTTAATGCCAATTATACACAACAAAAACATGATTTAAAAGGGTTTACAATTATCTCATGAAATCGAATGAGAAGAGATGAAAACTTTGTGGTGAAACTAAAAAAAATATTGTATTAAAATGCACGGGGATAGTAACTACGCTCTCTAAAGCACTATGTGATCAACTAGGAGAATTCTCCAATGAAGTGGAAGAGAGAACAATAGAGTTTGAGTGAGAAAGGTCAAGGGATAGTTGGTGGTTCCCTATACCACTTTATAATGGCCTTGACAATTGGCAGATAATAACCATGGTTCATCATTTCAGTTCCCGAGGACACAATGACCATTATGGGACCATCATGCGACTGTTGTCAACTCAGTTAGGGCTAAAAAAGTTTCTATTATTGATAACAGCATTTTAGGGCATGTTATGCTCATAATAGCCTTACCAAGGATGTGATGAGGTCGTCCAAGAACTCCAAAAAATTTAGAGAAATAGCACGCTCTAAAGAATGACCGTTATGAGTCACCACGATGATGAAAATGGATGTTCTGAACCCATAACGTAATCAATTTCTCCAGAAAAGCAGCAACTTTCTTTCTAAACATCACAACGGGTGCATAACGACTGTACAACGGCCGTTGTGATGTAAATATAAAAAAATTATGGATTCTCGTTGTTCAAAATGACATGAAAGCAATTCAAAACCTTGCAAATAGATTACACATGTAGGTTTTGCACATAAAAACCAATAAATGACTCAACTTCACACCATTCAATCAAGCATCACTCTTTATTCAATCACAAAATTAGAAGAACTAAAACATTAAAACTACTTGGGTTGCCTCCCAAGAAGCATTTGTTTTATGTTATGAGCTTGATGTACCTGCTCTCACTTGAAGATGGTTCAAACAGGTGGAATTCTTCTCCTTTGTCATTCTAATTGCTTTCCCCAAAATAATATTTTAAACGGTGAGCATTTATCTTGAATATACCTTTTTCGGGGTGAGTTACCTCTATAGCACCTGACACACATCTTGCTTGCGTGTGCCGCAAGTGCACATGCGTCGAAGTACTAAACTACCCAATGAGTCAGGTAGTTGAATCCATAGGGAACAGAAGTATTAGTAGCAACTACTTTTCAGTTATCTAGTCATAATTAAGAATATGGTAAAATGAAATCAATCACAAGAATATAGATGTCTCAAGCAAGAAAGAAAGAGTAGAAATAAGGGAAGTCTCAATCAATAAAGATGAGGTACCCGGCAATACTTCCCTAGGATCTAACATAAAGCGCAAGATTGACACTTCACTATCTCATGACTCACCCTCTCAACTTCAATCTTGGAGTTCTAACCCTAATGGAGACCTCTTTCTCACCAAGGCAAATAAATCATGCAAGCAAATCAACCACAAAGATTAATACGGCATGCAAGTAATGAGAAAATAAGATTAAAACTCAAATAAACTCGGATTTAATAGAAAACACAAAGTAAATCAATACAAAGATAAGATCCTAGGGTTCACATGCACGGGTGTCGAAGAAATAAATCCCAGGTGAGTGGGTATCGTATCCACAGGGAATAGTAAATAGAAACACAATGATTGCTATCTAATTATGATGAGAATAAATCGATGGTATGATGAATGAGATTGATATAAAAAGAGATAAAAGAAATAAGAGAGAGAGGCACAATAATTGAGAGGAAAAAGGCAATCGATGTAAATGGGGCACTCGGATATTGTTCCACCTAGGATTATTGCTTCAAGTGCAAAACCAACTATTATGCCTCCTAACTAATGCATTAATGAGTCATGGAGATCCTAAGATACATGGTCCCAAATCGAAGGTCAACCATGACTAACTCTACACCAAGTCCCGATGGAGAAATTAATCAATCTCAACACCTCGCACTGTGTACAGTTGCAATACGCTCTAGATATTCCAAGTGATAAACCCTATTCATATGTGTAGACCTAACCCTTTGGTCCAAGCAGAAGATCCCTAGTTACAATTGAGCCCTAGGTGCTAAAACCACTTCAACGCTTCACTCCGTTGCCTTTGCAACTAAGCCCCAGCGGAAGGTCATCCCTTAGCCCGTTCACTCTACTATGACCGCAAAGAACACTTGGAACGTGGAGGTAGAGTAAATCAAATCGAAGGGGAAAGGAGACGCTCTGCTACCTCTAGACTCACCCTCTCAACCCTGTCCAGTCTAGCTTTGCCTAACCCTCATGGCGTGTCACCCATCCACAAAGGTTACCAATATAGATTCTTAACCCTAGTGTCACTCTAAGGGAAAAATCATTCAATAAGCATTCAAGATTGGAACATCAATTAAAACATCAATAAAGGAAAGCATAATAAAAGGTTTAAAGAAACAATAGCATCCTAAGGTTCACAAATCCAAGTACCCACTACGGGGGTTTAGCTCTCTATGAAGCTAGTTACAATCAACAATGAAATCGAATGTAAAAACAAGTAATCCATAGAAAAACTCCCTAGGTGTTCATGTCGATGGTCTTGTGGAGTTTCCTCGTCCTCTCCAAAGGTCCCTTTATCAAGCCTAGGACACACCTCACCGAATCGGTGCCGACGAAAGCTCCACCAATAACCTTCTTCCAAGTGGAGCGCGATGTCAAAGCTGGAGATCCACTCCAAAAGCCTTGCCAAAATGCCCCTAAACCCTAGCCGTAGCCCATTCTCAAGTTGGGGAAAGAATGGAGAAAAGAATGCTGAAATCCGGCTGAAAAACGACTTTAAATAGGCTGGAATCGAGCATCCACACGAGCGTGTGGAATTTCCACACGCCCGAGTGAATTCTCTAGATTTCTGATTTTTGGCCGGCTGTGAACAGTAAATTTCTGCAGTGATTTGCTACAGTACCACCCCCAGCTGGGCGCCAAAAGCACTCCCAAATTTGCTTTTCATCGATACAACATAAACGAGCACACGTTTATGCCATAGATTGCATCGCTTCTTCAATAAATGGGTTAATTGGAGAAGATCTTGCTATCATTGCACAGTTTGGGATACGCAAATGTGACTGCCTTCGTGCCCCTCCAACATATTGTAATGGCTTGAATATATGGAAGTTGGCACACAATCACGTATCTTAAAGCCCCACTTGTGTCTTCGTGTTTGTTGCTTCCAAGATTCCACCAAATAGTGCGTTCATGATCTACTTTTGGCTTCTTTTCTTAATACTTAGCTTCACAACCCTACATGAGCCAAAGAACACAAATACACATGTATTAGAGCTTAAACCTGATAAAAGTCATGCCCATCGTAAGGAAAGAATACTTCGCATTCTTAACACATAAGCACTTATCAAAAACCACCTTGAATTTGTGATTATGGCTTTGATGGGTCGCTCAACGTCTTGAAGGATCCCTCTTCGAAGCTAGGTCACCGATGGCTCCATCTATGCTATGACAAAGAAGAGATCTACTAAAGTTGGTGAAGAACCCTCCCCTCCCCCCCAACCCCCACCAACCACCCAAAAATCACTAAAGACCTCCTCTCAAAACCTTAGCCGCTTTGTCTTTCAAACGCTATCAAAAAGTCTGCAAAGAATAGAGCAAAAGATCTATTGATGTGACCGTATAAGCCTCCCACATGCCCGTGTGGGGTGCAGAACCACCCATGTGACCGCATGGAAATTTCACCCGGTCACACGAACAGTGTTTTGCTACAGTATTGCTATAGTAATTTTCTTTTGTACCTGCCTTTATGCCCTTCTAACTCGCAATTTGGCTTGAATTCTCTTGGAAGTTGGCACACACCCCCATGTGCATGAGCTCCTCTTGTGTCTAGATCCTTATGTTGAACAAAAACTCCCAAAAGGTGCCTTGATAAACTATCTTTGCTTCTTTTTCTTCTTTCAAGGCCTTCACAACCTATCTGCACGAAAGAACACCAAATACACTTTATGAGACATAAACCATGGTAAAAATGATGCTCAATGGATGTAAAACAAATAGAGAAATATGTCTACTCAATTACTTATCAGCACTATAGGGAAAAACTTGTGTTACCGTGAATGCGAGGTCCAGACCACCATGATTTCAAGTTATCAAGAAATAATCTCAGCCTTGAATTGAAAATAAGGGCTCAATCTCCTACTTAAAACTCTTTACCATGTTTGAGGTTCTGGTCATGATATTTCTTTGTGCATTCTTTGTAAAACTTTGAATTTTCATAGGCAGTCAAATGGCATTCATCGAGCTCCTGAAGTTGTAACTTTATCTTTCTACCTACAACATGAATGTCGAGATTTAAGCTTTTTATTGCCCAATATCCTTTGTGTTCGAGTTCTATAGGCAGATGACAAGTCTTCCCATATACAAGTCTATACGATGAAGTTCCTATGGGTATTTTGCATGCAGTCCTGTATACCCACAAGGCGTCATCTAATTTCTCCGACCAATCTTTACAATGGTGTGCTATAGTCTTTTCTAGAATTTATTTCAATTGCCTGTTGGACACCTCTTCTTGCCCACTTATTTGTGGGTGATACGGGGTAGCTAGTCTATGTGTAAGTCCATATTTCTTTGACGTTTTCATCAACTTTTCATTGCAAAAATATGTATCCCTATCACTTAAAATCATCTTAGGTGTTCCAAAACTAGAGATAGTTTCTTTAAAAATTTAGCCACAACTTTAGCATCATTCGAAGGGAGAGCTTGCGCTTCTACCTATTTGGAAACACAATCAACTTTGACCAAAATAAACTTGTTACAAAATTACATAGGAAAAATCCCATAAAATCAATACCCCACACATCAAAGATTTCACATATAAGAATAAAATTTTGAGGCATTTCATCTTGTCAAGAAAGATTATCTATGTGCTGCCACTTATCACAATTTTGTACATACCTGTGAGCATCCTGAAAGATGGTGGCCCAATAAAAACCTGATTCGAGGACTTTGCCGACTATTCTATTAGCACTAAAATATCCTCCAGCTGGTCTTGAATGACAGTTCTTGAGAATATCCCATCCTTTGGCTCAAGGTACACATCTTCTGATAATCTAGTCTGGCAGACTCTAAACAAGTACGGATCTTCGTACACGTAGTGCTTAATGTCCACAAAGAATTTCTTCTTTTGTTGATATGTGAACCACTTAGGAAAAGTTCCTGCAACCAAGTAATTAGCAAAGTCAGTGAACCAAGGTGGGCCTTTATCTCTCATTGAATGAATTATGTATAAACATTCTTTAAAGAAAGTATTATCAATATCTCCATCATTAGTTGATTTCTTTTTAGGATTTTCTAATCTTGATAGGTAATCTGCTGCCAAGTTTTCCACTCCTGCTTATCCTTATTCTCCAAATAGAATTCATGCAAAAGTAAAATCCATCTAATTAGATAAGGTTTAGCATCAGATTTACTCATGAGATACGTGAGTGTGGAGTACTCAGTGTAAATCACAACTTTTTACTACACTAGATAAGGTCGGAACTTATCAAAGGCGAAGACCCCCTAGTAATTCCTTTTCAGTTGCTGTGTAATTCTCTTGTGCATCATTCAAGGTTTTGTTCGCATAGTATATGGGATGAAAATTCTTATCATTCCATTGACCCAGTACTGTTCCAATTGCAAAGTCATTGGCATCACACATCAACTCGAACAACAGATCCCAATTTGGAGCAATTATGATTGGAGCTTGCACAGGCTCATCTTTCAATATTTTATATGCTGGCATGCAATCCTAATTAAACTCAAATGACGCATCCTTTGCCAAAAGCTTTGTTAAAGGTTTAGAAATCCTTAAAAAATCTCTAATGTACCTTATGTAAAAACCTGTATATCCCAGAAAGCTTCAAATTGCCTTGACCGACGTGGGAGGCGGTAGCTTCTCAATAGTAGCAACCTTGGCCTTATCCACTTCAATACCCTTTCCTAAAATTTTGTTCCCCAAAACAATGCCTTCTTAAATGATGAAATTACATTTCTCCCAGCTAAATACAAGGTTAGTCTCTTGACATCTTGCAAGTACCTATTCTAGATTTCTGAGGCAAATGTCAAAGGAGTCGCTGAATATGAAAAAGGCATCCATGAACACCTCCATTGTATCTTCCACTATGTCCTAAAAAATAGCAAGCATGTACCTCTGAAATATCGCTAGGGTGTTGCATAATCCGAAGGGAATCCGACGATACGCAAAAGTTCCGTGTGGATAGGTGAATGTTGTCTTTTCTTGATCTTTTGTAGCAATGGAAATCTGAAAATACCCTAAAAAGCCATCCAGGAAGCAATAATAAGAGTGTCCTGCTAACCTCTCGATAATTTAATCTATGAATGGCAAAGGGAAGTGGTCCTCCCTTGTGGCTTCATTTAGCTTTCTGTAGTCAATACACATCGCTAAATTGTGATTATTCTGGTGGGTATGAGTTCATTCTTCTCATTGGTAGTTACCGTCGTTCCACCTTACTTCGGCACAACTTGCACTGGGTTCACCCATACAATATTTGTAATCGGAAAAATAATACTTGCATCCAAAAGCTTTATTACCTCTATCTTCACCACTTTCTTTATGTTTGGATTTAATCTTCATTGGGGTAAAGTAGATGGTCTATGATCATCCTCCATTAGTATCATATGGGTACAAAATGATGGAATGATTCCTCAAATATCAGATATCTTCCAAGCGATGGCTCACCCATGAGTACTAAATTAGCCATAAATTTGTCTATCTTTTCCCAAATCACAAAATTATAAATTCTAAGGATATTAGACAGCCAAGGCTATGACATATCCAAAATTCACATGGTTTAAAGCACTACTCAATGCATAAATTTATTTGAATGCCCAGCTATTCCTGCAGATTTTCAATTTTGTCATACCCCTTTCAAACATGCATATATCTTAATATATAGCCCTAAAATTAGCGATATTTTACTAACAATTAGATAAATTAATAATAAAAAACTTTTCTATTTTTGACCTTACTCAATTCAATCTTTATGACCATCAAAAATACCCATTGATATTGATTTTTGGCACAGACATCCCAACCGAGATAGTTTACTAATAAAATTATATCTCGTAACCTACATGCGTAAAAATTCTGAAATTTTTCTGAGCCAAAGAAAAAAAATCAACTTCTACAAATCTTTTGTATAAATCTATGTCTAAATCATACTCAAAACCATAACATAAATAAAAAATGCTTAAAGGCCTGAACAAAAATCTTACCTGAGGCACCTGCCTTCAAAGGCTATATCTTAATGGGTACAACTACAAAAATTCTGAAATTTTTCAATAAACTAGTTAAGGTTGATATATAGAAATTCTATATTTTAATCTCCTCCAAAATCAGTCTCTAGGTCTCTAAAAATTATAAAGGGATCTTTGCTATGCTAACAGAAAATTTCTGAATCTTATCTTCAAATTAAATCAAATCAAAATTCTCACCAAACACTAACCCTAATTAGTATCATGTCACAATAATCATAAGAAAGAGCATAAACAAAATAAATTGGAACCTTACTTGAACAATAATAGTGAAATAAATCCTTGACGGTGAGATCCTTCCCTCTTCGTCATTCACGGCAGTGAACATAATTAAGGAGAGACACTAGATCTAACTTTTCTTAAAAGACAAGACTAAGAATGAAGGAGGCAAAGAAGTAGGTAGGGTTTGAAAAAAGTAACTGAAACATAAAGTATAAAATTAGAAATAAAAAATGTAACAACCGAATTTAACATTAGAATTTTAAAAAATATGGTGCGGCCCACATTATCTGCAGCCGCGAACTGGAAAGATATGTTGCAGAGTTGATACAGATATCAACATAATTGTGGTGTCTCAGCTTTCTCCTTTCTTGTGTAGAGTAGTTTATTTCGATCTTTCCTTGTTTGTTTGTTTAATTTCTTAGTTGAGTCCTCCTTGTTTGTAGTTTTGGGCATCTTGTCGAGAGTTTTGGGGGTGTTTTTTGGGTGTTTATAAGGTGTGTGGGCTATGCACATGCTACACAAAGTATGTGCTGGCTGTGTACAGGCTGTAGAGTCCCTCCTGGGGCCTGTGTAGTCTTCTGTGTGGTCGTATAGGGAGCCGCACACCCCAGGTAGAAGGATGTGCGGCCTGGTGTGCGGGCCACACACCAGGTCACACATCCCAGGAAGTGGGGTGTGCAGGCACTATGCGGCTGCACACCAGCCCGCACACACACTATTTTGTCCTTTTTAAACCCGTTTTGAAGTCTTTTATTGTGCTTTCTTCTCCCTAGCCCTCCCCTTCTCTTCTCCTTTCATCCTTGGCCATTCTTGGGAGCTTAAAGGTTGATTTTGGAGGTTTTATTGGGCTTGTTTATGTAGCTTAGAAACCAATCCATTGTTTCTTCAAGGTAAGCTCTTCTTCTCTCCTTCCTTCTTCTTTGTTTGGTTGGTTGAAACTAGGGTTAGTAGGTTGGTTCAGTTTGGAGCTTGAACCCTGTTCTCCTCCTTGTTCTTTGTTAGTAAAGCTTGAGGGTCTCCTTCCTTCTTCCTTGTGAAGATCTCCTTGGAGTTTTGAGAAACTTGGAGGTATTGTTCTTCTCCTTCTTCTTCCCTTTTCTCTTGTGTTTTTTTTTTAAATTTGTTTGGTGGAAAATCCTTCGTGAGTGGTTGTTCTTGAGTTTATAGTCTTGATTAGTTGTATTTCCTTGGTTTGGTGAAGGATTGAGACAGATCTTTCATCTACTAGGTTAGAGTTACTGTAGTTCTGGTGAGTTCTCCTTGTTTTCTTGATTTATTTGGATTAGAATGGGGCTAAACCCTTTAGAACTTCTTTAGTATCCTAAGATGTTAGTTTGAGAAAACCCTAGAGTTGATTAGGGTGGTTTATTAGAAGAAACCAAGGGATTTGTGCTTGGCTTTTGTGCTAACAATTATTGGTGTTTGTTGTGCTTTGGCAAGGAGAAGAAGCGTTGGTTTGAAGCAAAGAGCTAGGCGTGGACTAGTGTTCAATGGAGCAAAATTGTTAAAGTTGTGAGTGGGACTAATAAGCATAATCCTATTGGAAGAATACCTATATATATGTGAGTGTGCATTACGATGCTTGAGTAAGACTTTACAGGTTTTAAACTTGGATTTAAGATTTTAATTTTACTTGGAATGAATTATATATACATATATATTTCTTATTTGAAAAGTATTACTATTCAAAAGAAAGGTTATTCGAGTTGCTGTTTGATTCAAAATTTGTAAGTGAGATTTATATATTCTATGGGCTATAGATTATAATATCATGTATACCTTTATCATATTTGGTTTAATTTTAACTCAATGACACCTTGCATTGTTAATAGCACTTGAAATGTATTTAATGATATTTTAAAGCCATATTTGAATCGTGACCAAGTTTATTTGCAAAGTTTGCAAAAACATTGTATTTATGTTTTAAAAACTTTATTATTGAATAATGGTTTCCAAAGTGAATGTTTTGAGACTCTTGTTATGACATTAAATGAGTTTATGTAACCTATTTATGCAACACATTTTGTGTTATTGTTAATGTTATGATTGAAGCGAGTGCTCAAAGATTCTTGTTTCGTTTTAAATGATGCTTATTTGATGAAAAGGTATTCATCTGAGATGTTTTGAACAAACTTACTACCTAATGAAGTGGAAGTTGATATGTGAAAATTTGTGAAATCGTATTGAGATCTCTACCATTATGTTGATTTATACATTGAGCCTACGGGCTATATGTAACATATTTGTTTGGATGGTGGCAATGGAGCTAAGCTCTAGTATTAGTACAGTAAGATGTAGACTGTTTCCATGGGCAGACCTAGGTGAGATGGCATGGAAAAACTGTCAAACTGGTTATGTCATTTCAAGTGGGAGTGTAGAATCCTGACTTGGATATTGTTGGGTTGTTCAGAGTCACCACACAGACTTCCTAGCTTCCAACACCAAGAAATGCGTATCTTGGAGGCTCCAGAACTAACCGAGGCCCCGTTTAGCGATGGACGGTTTTGGAGGCTATATATTGTGTTGATGTTTATTGATTTATCTATTCTTAAAACTCTGGTTTATTTGAGTTATTGAAAAAAATGCATGAGTTTGGATTTAAAATTTTTTTTTAAATCATTGATGTTTTAAAAAGGTTATTATTGGTATATTAATTATGCAAATCCAATTTCTTGTTTCACCATTAGTATTTATGCTATCATTGTCATTGTTAAAGTTATGAGACATTTCAACATGTTAGAATTGATAAACTTCGTATTTGATAGTTTGTATACTTATATTAAATTTGGGTTGTTCTGATTTATTTGTAGTATGGTAAAGTTGGTTTAATGTTCAACTTATTTTATAGTTTGAACTTGTGTTTGGTATTTCATAGTTTTGCTGTTTTAAACTCTATTTGGGTATTAAGATTTCTTTATACTATCCTACTGTTGTTGTATTGTGGTAAAGATTATTATTACGTGTAATTGTGTTCTAAACCAATTATATTATTAGCAAAGTGTTATTTGGTGATTTATGATTATGGTATTCTTGGTATATTTCTAGTGGATTTGTGCTAATCCCCTTACTGAGTAATTGTGGTTGCTCATCTACTCTTTCTTCTTCCCAGGCTGTTATAAGTAGTAGGTGAGGTGGTGCTACTGTGTGCTGAGCATTTGCAACCTTTTTATCTTCTTTGTTTCTTGACACACCACTTGCGTGTGTGTACTGCAAGTACACGGGTTGTCGAAGTAATAAAATTCCCCAGTGAGTGGGTAGTCGAATCCACATGGAATAAATGTTCAGATACAAGAGATATTGCTATTTATCTAGAGTGAAAACCAATTTGTGATGTTGATTCAAAATATCAATGCAAATAAAATTAAAAGATAAAAAAGAAAGCAAGAGGAATAAAGAGAGGTAATCGATGGTAAACTGGGGCACTCGGACAATGTTCATCCTATAATAATTGTTTCAAGTGCAAGACCAATATTATGCCTCATAATTGAAGTTTAATAAGTTATGGAAAGCCAAAGACACACTATCCCAAACCTAAGGTCAACCGTGACTAATCCTCTACAATATGCCCTAGCGGAAAGGGATATTGTCAACACCTCACACTGTGTGGGATTGCTTGAGGTTCTAAGAACTCCAAGTGATAAACCTTATTCGCTAATTAAGACCTAACCCTTTGATCCAGGCAAAAAATCCCTAATCATAATTAAGCCCCAGCAGTAAGAATAACTCAATACTTCACTTTGTCACTCACGCAACAAAGCCCCAGTGGAGAAGGTCTCTTATTACTTCACTCTATTATGATCGCAAAGAACTCTTGGAACGTGGAGCTAGGATAACTCACGTCTGAGGGGAAAAGGGCATTCCGCTACCTCTCGACTCATCCTCTCAACCCTCTTCAACCTTGCCAAGTCTAACCATAATGAAGTGTCACTCATTCAAAAGGATTACCTAGATAGATTCTCAACCCTAGTGTCACTCTAAGGGAAAATCAAATCAATAAACACTCAAGATTGAAACTCAATTAAAACATCAATTAAGAAGCATAATAGAAGTCAATAAAACAAAATCATCTTAGGGTTTACAAGTCCAAGCACCCACTAGGGGTCTAGCTCTCCATGGAGCAATACAAGGTCAAAGATGAAATCAAAACTAAATACAAGTAACCTATAGAGATAACCCCCTTGTCATCCGTGTCGATGGTCTTCAAGAGCCCCCTCGTCTTCTCCAAGGACTCCTCTATCAAGCCCAGGGCACACCTTGCCAAATCAATACCGATGAAAGCTCCCCCAATAACTCTCCTTCAGAAGAAATCAATGTTGAAAGCCGTAGAAACTCTCTAAAAACATAGCAAAAACCTCCCTAAACCCTAGCTGCACTGTCTCCAAAAGATAGGATGAAGATAGAGAAAAGATCCCAAAATAAACTTGTGAAGTGGTATTTAAAGGACTGAAATCGGGCATCCACACTCCCGTGTGGAAATTCCACATGGGCGTGTGGATTTCTAGGCTTCTCATTTCTTGCGCATCATGATCAGTAACTACTACAGTAATTTTGTTACAGTAAACTGCTATAGTACTTTGCCGAAGAACTCCCGAATTCATTTTTTTCATCGAGGGCACACGGTTGGGCACACATCCATGCGGTAGATCACATCGTATCTTCATTTTTCAAACACATTGAAGAAGCTCTTGACAATATTACACAAGTTGGAACATATGAGTATAACTGCCTTTGTGCACCACCACTTTGTATATTCACTCGCACATTTTGGAGGTTGGCACACACCCACATGCCTATATCACAACTTGCGCCTTGATCCTTGTTCGATACAAGAGTTTCCTCAAAAATTGCATCCATAATCTATTTTTGCTTCCTTTCTTTTAAACTTGTCTTCAAAACCCTAAATGCACAAAAGAACACATATATACATGAATGAGACATAAAACCTGATAAAATTAAAACTCAATGTAAGAAAAGTATACTTAGTAATGTTTATACATAAGTGACACGTCCAAATATGCGTGTAAACCGCAAGTGCACGGGTGTCAAAGTAATAATACCCCGGTGAGAGAGTAGTCGAATCCACAGGGAATAGTGCTTAGAACCACCAAGATTGCTATTTAACTAGAATGAAAATATGTTGAAAGTGATGTGAAAACAAACTCAATGCAAATGAAAATAAGAAAAGATAAAGGAGGCGCAAGTAAAAGATAGGGGAGGCAATCGACGATAAATGGGGTACCCGGATATTGTTCAGCCTAGGACAATCGTTTCAAGTGCAAAACCCCCTATTATGCTTTCTAACTGATGCATTAATGAGTCATGGAGATCTTTAAATACATGGTCTCAAATCTAAGGTCAACCATACCTAACTCTATACATGTCCCGGAGGAGAAATTGAACAACCTCTCAACCTCGCACTCGTATAGAATTGCAATGAGTTCTAGGGATTCCAAGTGATAAACCCTATTGCTATATATAAACCTAACCCTTTTGTCCAGGTGGAAGGTCCTTAACCACAATTAAGACCTAGGTGCTAAAATCATTTCAACGCTTCACTCCGAAGCACTCGCAACTAAGCCCCAGCGGAAGGTCATCCCTTAGCCCATTCACTTTATTATGGCCACAAAGAACTCTTGGAACGTGGAGGTAGGATAGATCACACCGGAGGGGAAAGGAGACACTCCACTACCTCTCGACTCACTCTCTCAACCCTCTCCAATCTAGCTCTGTCTAACTCTCGTGGTGTGTCACTCACTCACAAGAGTTACTAACAAGAACTCTCAACCCTAGTGTCACTCTAGGGGAGTATTCAAATAATCAAGCCTACAAGATTGGAACTTACAATAAACATCAATTAATTGAAAGCATAATAAAGAGATTCAATAAAACGAATACATCCTAGGGTTCACAAATACACAAGTACCAATTAGGGGTTTAGCTCTCCATGGAGAAAAATACAGTAGATAATGAAATCAAAAGTAAAGAGATGCAATCCATGAATGAAAACCCCCTTGTGTTCGTGTCGAAGGTCTTGTGGATCGGCCGCGTCGTCTTCTTCAAAGGTCCCCTCGTCAAACCTAGGGCACACCTCGCCGGATCGGTGCCGACGAAAGCTCCCCCAATAGATCTCTTCCAAAAGAAATGCGGTGTCGAAGACCATCAAACCTCTCCAAAGCCTTACCAAAGGCTCTCCAAACCCTATCCGCCGGCGTCTCCAAAGATGGGGAAAGGTGGAGGAAAAGATAGGGGAAAAGATGGAGAAATCGGGGCTGAATCGCGGCTTTTAAAGGACTAGAATCGGGTATCCACACGGGCGTGTGGAATTTCCACACGGGCGTGTGGAATTTCCACACGTCGTGTGAATTCTCTGGAATTCTGATTTTCGGCCGGCTGTGAACAGTAACTGCTGCAGTGAATTGCTACAGTTTTTTGTTACAGTATCTACTATGGTATCCCCGCCAAAAACACTCCTGAATCCACTTTTCATCGAGGCAATATAAACGGGCACACGTTTATGCCGTAGATCGCATCACTTCTTCAATAAATGGTTTCATTGGTGAAAATGTTGCTATCATTGCACAAGTTGGGATACGCATATGTGACTACCTTTGTGCCCCGCCAACTTATTGTAATGGCTTGAATACATGGAGGTTGGCACACATTCACGTATCTTAGAGCCCCACTTGTGTCTTCGTGTTGTTGCTTCTAAGATTCTACCAAATAGTGCGTACACAATCTACTTTTGGCTTCTTTTCTTAAAACATAGCTTCACAACCCTACATGCACAAAAGAACACAAATACACATGTATTAGCGGTTAAACCTGATAAAATTAATGCTCATTGTAAGGAAAGAACACTTCGCATTCTTATCACACAAGCACTTATCAATAAGCACTTATTAAACTCTATCACACTTAAGCTTTTGACTGTCCTCAAGCAAAACATTAAAGCATTTTAGAGGAAAAATTGAAAGTGCTCGGCCTTAGGTTCACCAAAAGTATGCAAAAGAGGCATTGTAGAAGCAAGGAGAATTCAAACATCAAATAACAGAAATCATTGCTCTAGCTAAAGACTTAAATAAAAAAGGACGACAAACCTGATATTGTGTAAGTGTGTGTGCGAACTTATTCAAGTCAACCCAACATGTACTTCTCAAAGTTCTTATTAAAGAGGACTTATTTAAAAACAAAAAGATAAGGTAGTAGCTTCACACATCCTTTGACGTAGCCCTTTCCTACGCGGCCGCCAAGGTGGCTTTCACACATTTGAGGTGGTAGCTCTATCTACCAGGGTAGTAGCTTTCACTCATCTTATTAGATAGCTGTTTCTCTCATTAGGGCATAACTAGTATCCGACTTATGAGATTAGCTTCACACTTCATAGGTGGTAGCTCTTTTCAACCCCAATACACAAGCAAAAAACCTTTATTTTTCATTTTTTTATTTAATTTTTTTCACAAATTTAACACAAAACAATGCTAAAATAGTCCCTTAAGTGTTGAACTTGAGTTCCCTCAAGGTTTAATGAATGAGTAGTGCAACAAGAAATAATTGGGAAAAATTCCTTAAAATTCAAGTAAAACTAGAGCATGATGGAATTCAATGTTCAAAATTCTCCTAAACTTAAGAATACAACCATTGCAACTAAGGTGAACCACTATTGGCTACATGAGCATGAAAATATAATGCATAAGTATAGAACGTGTGTAATGTGAACTCCCCCCACACGTAAGATGTACATTGCCCTCAATGTACGCATGCAAGCATAATAAAGATGTAAAACAATCAAAATATGTGTGTGAAGATGGGTAATTGAAGCAATACTCCCCTGAACTCTGAATGTTGAATTGGTGGAGCTACAATCATTGAGAATTGAGTTCCAACTGGTTGTGGAGTACACACAGCCACATACAATGCCACATGACTGTACCAATGACTATCCCTCAATTCCAGGACTCACAAGACCATCTGCATGTATACACAAAGGGGTTGAGTATAGCTCAACAAATAAAATAAAATTTGAGTCTATAAAGACAATAGAATGAAATACAACTCAATATAACTAAAAAGCAGTAAGATAAACTTAGAAGGTAGAACATTTCTGAGTAATACAAGTATAAAATGAAATACTGAAATAAAATAACAAAACATAAAGACACAGAAAAATAAAAATGCCTCAGGCATCGATGTCATCTTCTGCCAGTGCTGCTACTGCTGCTGCTAATGATGATCCTGGTGCTGCTGGTAATGGGGATGCTACTAGTGCTGGTGATGCTCGAGGTCTCATAACAAACGGTGAGGTCATGTCTCACTCAAGAATTTGCTGGAGTGGATCGAGATGCACCATCACCTCAGCGTGGTTCACAGCCTGAGTAGCGCAAACCTCTGCTAGATCAGACTATAGTACCCCTACAGCACTCTCGAGCCTCTCAAAATGATCATGGGCTTGAGATGGAGAAAAGATCTGCACTGGAGGTGGCTCTTGTGCTGTAGGGGGTGCCTCGGTGTTTATCTGCTCCTGTTGTGGCTGAGAAGAAGGCTGAGAACTCTCTGAATCATCACCCTCACCCTTGGTCATCTCTCGTGGTGGCATGATCATCACATATGTGCTTGGTCCATATCTGCATACTATACCCTTCAATCTCATAGTCTCCAGGCCGAGAGAGGATGGAACGATGATCTTCTTGGCCCCTCTAATCATGTCGAGTAAGCACATCCCCATGATGAGTCTAGTAATATACGAGCCCGAGAATAATACTCCCAGTCTAGCATATTGGCCCTGGTGATGCAAATACTCGGCCATAATATGTCCTAGGTGAAGAGGCTCAATACAACAACTCCTGTCAACAGAGGACCCCTGTATTGTCATCATATCCGTTTACTGATCTCTGAAGAACGGTGTGTATATATCTGTAGGGTGGTCAAGAGAGGCACATAGCCTTGGAGGTCCCAGGCTCATACTATCCCTGGCCACACAGTATCATGTATGCTCGCTGCAGAGTCAAGATGTGAGGATAATTAGTCGATAACTGCTTGTACTCCTCAGTGTCAATATAGTCCTCATCATACAGATTGAGCCACATAGAGAACTGGGTGACACTCATGCTGTGATTCTGACCGAATGTACAGGACTGAATGACATCATTGCTCGTGAAGCTAGAGTAAGATCTGTCAAACTCAAAGGAAGCAAGTATCTCCAATGTTAGCATACGGATAGCTGGCTCTCAGATGAATGATAGACGTCGCCAATTGCCCACTGACAACAACTATCAATCTCCTATGGAATCTCGTCGCCCAATTGGATCTCCCTCAAAGTGCTCCAATTAGGAAATCTCGACTGTCCAAACTTTAGCTTCGACAAATGCTCAAAACGCGCTTAATGTTTGGGTATGGCGAACTCAAGCTGCTCAGGTGAAGGCTCACAAGGATACTTGCCGGCCAACTTCTTTGATCTGGGAGCCATTCCTGTAAGAATTGAAAGGAAATTGATAAAATTAAACTTAAAATACAATTCTGCAGAAATCCACGTGGTTGTGTGGAAATTCCACCAGCTTTTGTGGATCTTCGGGGCATGACAACAGTGCGGCCGAAGCTCCCAAAACCTATAAAAATCAACTCAAATGCTTCTACATTCATTCACCATCCATTCAACAGCAATATAATAATGAAATCCATGTGAAATCGACCACAATGAGCACAAGAAATGAAGATTGGCAAAGAAAAAAAAGGAAAAAAGAGCCTTACTGACAAAATGAAACTCAAAAACTTCAAATAGGGTCGTAAATCAAACCAAAAAGCCCTTAAATAGATAGAGAGGAGATCGGGAAGGCGAGAGGATGTGTTCTTTGAGTGTGGAGGCATTTAAAAATGAAAAGGCGCAAGTAGATTATGAAGAAAAGTCATGGCCTTTTATGTTATGCACATCCACATGGGCGTGTGGAAATTACCCACGCCAGTGTGCCTCCACAAGGGAGCTTCACAGGGGCATCCACATGCCCCTATGTGCTCTTGTGATGGCCACTTTGGCCTATGAATGCATCCACATGGGCGTGTGGAAATTACCCATGCTCGTGTGCCCAACCATAAGTCTAGCCACAGGGGCACCCACACGCCCCTATGGCTTTTCTAAACCCCAAAAATTTTCCTAAGTGTTCCACACGCCCCTGTGGAAATTTCACACAGGCGTGTGGATTCACAAGGGGGCTCAAAAGGGACAGCCACATACCCCTGTGTCTTCTTGGGATGGAAAACTTATGCTTTACAGAAATTTCACACAGGTGTGTGCCATTCACAGGATCGCTCACAGGGGCAGCCACACATCCCTGTGCCTTCTCAGGATGGAGAAGTAGAGCTCTGAACAGAAACACACACCCGTGTGGATATTCCATATGACTGTGTGTGTCCTCTGGATTGTTCAAAAACCTGTAGCTTCTGCAGAAAAATTATACAACTCAAATACAACTTACAGAAGCTACGAATACAATGAAAAACTGACCAGAGACTCATGAAAACATACTCAAATGACCCGAAACTTCGCCAATCACATTAAAGCACAATAAAACACCAATGATCCATGAGGAAAACACAGCAATAGCAAATTATCATCAAGACAAAAATACTAAAGCTATTATTCATGCAAAAACTAAACTAAGTCCTAGAAAAGCAATAAAGGCTTGGTTTACCTCCCAAGAAGCGTTTGATTAACGTCACTAAGCTTGACGTACCTTGCTCTTACCTCACGGGGGTTCATGAAGAAAGAATACCTCCTTATTATTGCTACTAGCCTCACCACCAAAGTATGGTTTGAGTCGATGCCTGTTCACCTTAAATGTACCTTTCTCTAGATGGGTGATTTCAAAAGCTCCATGAGGTGATACTTGAGTTATAGTGTATGGCCCAAACCATCTGGATTTAAGCTTTCTAGGAAACAAACGTAGATGAGAATTAAACAACAAAACCCGTGCACCTACTTTGAATTCTTTTAGAATCTTGATATGCTTGTCATGCCACTTCTAAATTATTTCCTTATAGTTTCTAGCATTCTCATATGCCTTTAACCTCCATTCATCCAACTCGTTGAGATGGAGCATTCTTTGTTCCCCTGTTCAAGTCAAAATTCATTACCTTAATTGCCCAGTATGCTCTATGCTCAAGTTCCACAGGCAAGTGATACAATTTACCATAAACCAAGTTATAGGGAGTGGTCCCTATTGGAGTCTTGTATGCTGTTCTGTGAGCCCAAAGTGTTTCATCCAAGCAATCTAACTAATCACGCTTTCCTTGTTCCATTGATTTTGTCAAGATCTTCTTGAGCTCCTTGTTAGTGACCTCCACTTGACTATTAGTCTGTAGGTGGTAAGGAGTGGCGAGGTGGTGATGCACTCCATAACACTTCAATAACTTTTCAAGCTAAGTGTTGCAAAAATGAGTTCCTCGATCACTTATGATAATCCGCGGTGTTCCAAATCGGGTGAAAACCCTGTTCAAAAATTTTACCACGGTCCTAGCATTATTAGTAGGTAAAGCCTAGGCCTCCACCCATTTGGAAATATAATCTACGGCCACAAGAATATATTGATTACCATTAGATTTCGGAAATGACCCGATGAAGTTAATGGCACACACATCAAACACTTCATAAAATTGCATTGGATTCTTAGGTATTTCATCACGTCGAGAAAGATTCCCTGCTCTTTGACAACTATCTCATCAAAGAACAAACTGGTGGGCAACTTGAAACAGAGTTGGCCAATAAAACCCAGTGGCTAGAGATTTCTTAGCGGTTTCACTAGTGGCATAATGCCCTCCAACAAGTCCCGAGTGACAATGTGCAAGGATGTCCCATCCTTCTTCCGTGATACACATCTCTGGACCACATGATCTGTACAGATACGAAACAGAAACGGATCATCCCAAAAATAATTTTTTAGATCATTGAAGAACTTTTTCTTTTGTTGGGATGTGAGCCCTTGTTTAAAGACTTTCCTCGATAAATAATTTGCAAAGTCCGCAAACCATGGAGTGTCAATTGATGCCGAACTCTGAACTGTATATAAATGCTCCTAAGGGAAGAAATCATTAATTTCCTTGTTTGATGGCTCTTGTCCTTCATAATCCTCTAACCAAGACAAATGGTCTGCAACCTCATTTTTGGTACCCCCTTTTATCTTTTATCTCCATGTCAAACTCTTACAAAAGAAAAATCCATCGGATCAACCTTGTTCATGAGATACCGAAGTGCCGAGTGATCTGTAAATACAGTGACCCTAGACAAATTGAGATACCGAATGAACTTGTCAAATGCAAACACAACTACCAACAACTCTTTCTTTGTAGTAGTGTAATTCTTTTGAGCACTTGGGAGAATTTTACTAGCACAATATATAGGTTGGAACTATTTACCCTTCCTCTGCCCTAAAATTGCTTCAATGGCATAATTACTCACATCAAACATGAGCTCAAATGTTTCGTTCCAATCTGATATCATCAAATTTGGAGCTTGAACTAATTTGTCTCTCAATAATTTAAAAGCAACCAAACAATCATCTCCGAAATCAAAAGGAGCATCCTTTTCAAGGACTTTTGTCAATGGTTAAGTGATCTTTGAAAAATCCTTGATGAACCGCATGTAGAAACCTGCATGCCCAAGAAACTGTGAACTCCTTTCACATTGTTGGTGGAGGAAGCTTATCTATGACCTCAATCTTCACCTTATCTACTTCCATCCCCATTTAGGAAATCTTGTGACCAACGACAATGTCTTCTTGGACCATGAAATGACACTTTTCCCAATTTAGAACAAGGTTTGTCTCTTTGCACTCACCAATACTCTCTCCAAATTTCTTAAACTAATATCAAAGAGTCTCCAAATACTAAGAAATCATTCATGAACACTTCCATGATATCCTCTAGAAGATCATAAAAAATAGCAGTTATGCAAAGTTAGAATGTCGCCGGTGCATTGCACAATCCGAAAGGCATTCTTCTATAAGTTAAAGTCCCATAGGGATAAGTAAATGTTGTCTTCTCTTGATTTTCTTGATCTTCTGGGGCAATAGGAATCTAAAAATATCCTGACATACCATCCAGGAAACAATAAAACTTATGCTATGCCAAACACTCCAACATCTGATCAATGAATGAAAATGGAAAGTGATCCTTTCGAGTTGCATCATTTAGCCTCCTGTAGTCAATGCACACACGCTAACCAGTAATTGTTATGGTCAGGATTAACTCATTCCGTTCACTTTTCACCACTTTCACTCCTACTTTCTTTGGAACTACTTGAATTTGACTTACCTAAGCACTATCAAAAATTGGATGAATGATTCCTGCATCTAATAGTTTTACGACCTCTGTCTCGACAACTTCCTTCATGTTTGGATTCAATATCCTTTTAGGTTGGATCACTGACTTGTAATTATCATCCATTAGGATTTTATGAGTGCAAAAAGAGTGATTGATTCCTTTTATATCGGAAATCTTCCAAGCAATAATGGATTTATGCCTCTTCAATATGCTCATAAGCTTGTCTTTCTAAGCTATATAAAGATTCAAAGCTACAATGACTGAGAGCTTTGATCCTTTTGCTAGAAAAGCATACTCCAAATGTGCAGACAAGGTTTTAAGCTCCAAGTTGGGTGGTTCTTCGATAGATGGTAGCAATCTACTCTCCTTTAGTCTATCAATTTCCTCAAACTGTGTTAAATCTTGTTCAAGGGCTTTTGCTGAGCTTTCTTCTTGTGCTTGTGGGTCTGAATGATCTTCAATAATGTCCACACTTTTTGCTTCATAAGTTTCATCAATTGCACTTGCAATCCCCAATGTGAAAATTTCATGATTTTGTTCTTGATAGAATGAATCGAACTGAGCAAGGACCCTTTCTAAACTTCCTTCTGGATGATAGCTCATAAATGATAACGCTAGATTTTCAAACTGACTCAACACACTAACTAGTTCAAAATTTTGATCCTGCACATCATCAATGTGATCAATAACTGATTCTTCTATTGAATAGCTAGTCATGGGTTGCTTTTTCATGAAACAACATGAAATGGATGGTATTGCAAGTAACTGCATATTCTGTTCTATATTTTTAACCATTCTCGTGATCATATCAAATAATTCAATTTTGTTGATCATTTTCTCTGCAAATGTTAACAGACAGTGCACACGTCAGAATGATGGAAGAATAAAAAAATGTGAAATAGAAAAATGATGAACAACTAAAATAGCAAAGGGCAAATGCTTCAAAAACGTCTATTCCGCTGCAACGGTGCCAAAAACTTAACACAACCCTTGCATGTGTGTACTATAAGTGCACGAGTTGTCAAAGTAATAAAATACCCCAACGAGTGGGTAGTCAAATCTATAAGGAATAGATGTTCAGATACAAGAGATATTTCTATTTAGCTAGAGTGAAAACCAATTTGTGATGTTGATTCAAAATATCAATGCAAATAAAATTAAAAGATAAAAGAGAAAGCAAGAGTAATAAAGAGAGGAAATCGATGGTAAAATGTGTTACTTGGACAATGCAAACCCTAGGACTATTGATTCAAGTGTAAGACCAATATTATACCTCATATTTGAAGTTAAATGAGTCGTGAAAATCCAAAGATGCACGATTCCAAACTTAAGGTCAACCATGACTAATCCTCTACATTATGCCCCAACGGAAAGGGATTGCTTGAGGTTCTACGGACTCCAAATGATAAACCCTATTCCCTAATTTAGACCTTACTTTTTGGTCCAAGTGAAAAATCCTTAATAACAATTAAGCCCTAGCACTAAGAATAACTCAACACCTCATTCTGTCACTCATGCAACTAAGCTGTAGTGGAGAAGGTCTCTTAGCACTTCACTCTATTATGATCGTAAATAAATCTTGCAACGTGAAGGTAGGATAAATCACGTCGGAGAGGAAAGGGGACGTTGATAAGTGCTTGTGTATTAGTAATATGAAGTATTCTTTTCTTACATTGAGCATTACTTTTCTCAAATTTTATCGCTTTTGCATGTGTATTTGTGTTCTTTTGTGCATGTAGGGTTGTGGAGACAATTATGAAAGAAAGGAGCCAAAAGTAGATCGTGGATGCACTTTGTTGATGAAATCTTGAAGTGAACAAACGCGAAGACATGAGTTGTGCTTAAAGACACGCGATTGTGTGCCAACCTCCATTATGCTCAAGCAAATACATGGTTTGGAGGAGCAAAAAGACAGTCCCATTTGCGTGTTCAGACTTGTGCAATGTTAGCAAGATCTTCGTCAAGGTGATTTTTATTGAAGACGCAACGCGATCTACCACATGGATATGTGCCCATTCATGTGGTCTCGATGAAGAGTGGAATCGGAAGTATTTTGGTGAAGCACTATAGCAATTTATTGTAGCAAATCACTATAGCAAAAGTACTGTATCAGTTACTGTTCACAGATCACAGAAATTCATTTCCTAGATGTTTACACGGGCGTGTGGAAATTCCACACGCCTGTGTGGATGCCCGATTACAGCCCTATTTAAGTCATGATTTCAAATTTTTTTTCCAATCTTTTCCCATCTTTTTCTCATCTTGGGAGGCGCTCGTGGTTAGGGCTTGGAGAGGCTTTGACAAGGCTTTTGGAGTGATTCTACGGCCTTCCACATAGTGTTCCTTCATAAAATAGTTATTCTAGAAGCTTCCATCAGCATCAATTCGGCGAGGTGTGCCCCTAGGATTGATGAGGAAACCTTTGGAGAAGACGAGGCTACTCCACAAGACCATCGATACAGACTACAAGGGGGCTTTACTTATGGATCACATGTTTTTACTTTCGATTTCATTATTGATTGTATCTTGTACCACAGAGAGCTAAACCCCTAGTGGGTGATTGGACTTGTAAACCCTGGGATGATTTTATTTCAATGACCTTTTATTATGTTTTCTTTAATTTATATTCTAATTGAGTTCCAATATTGAATGCTTGTTGAGTTGATTTTCCCTTAGAGTGACACTAGGGTTGAGAATCCATCTTGGTAATCCTTGTGGATGAGTGACACATCATGATGGTTAGACAAAGCTAGGTTAGAGAGGGCCGAGAGGGTTAGTCGAGAGGTAGCGGAATGTTCCCTTTCCCTTCCGGTGTGATTTATCCTACCTCTGTGTTTCAAGAGTTCTTTGTAGTCACAATAGAGTGAAGTGCTAAGAGAGGAACTCCGCAGGGGCCTAGTTGCGCAAGTGATAGAGTGATGCATTGCAGTACTTCTTAGTGCTGGGGCTTAATTGAGACTAGGTGTCTTTCGCCTAGACCAAAGGGTTAGATCTAGATTAGGGAATAGGGTTTATCACTTGAAATCCCTAGAGCTTTAAGCAACCTTTCATAGTATGAGGTGTTGAGATTGAGCAATTTCTTCACCGGGGCATAGTATAGGGTTAGTCACGGTTGACCTTAGGTTTGGGATTGTGTGTTTAATGATTTCCATGACTCATTAGACATTAGTTGGGAGACATAATGATTGGTCTTGCACTTGAAACAATAGTCCTAGGTTGAGGAATGTCCGGGTACCCTACTTTCTATCGATTGTCTTTTCTCTCATTTTATTGGTTCTCTTTTTCTTGTTTTCTTTATTTCTTTTCTCTTTGCATTAATATTGTTCACACTACTATTGATTCATCTTTACCATAGTTAAATAGCAATTCTTATGTTTCTGATCACTATTCCCTGTGGATACGACTACCCACTCACCAGGGTACTTTTATTACTTCAACAACCTGTGCACTTGCGGTACACACGCAAAGGGTGTTTCAGACGTTCCGCTACCTCTTGACTCACCCTCTCAACCCTCTTCAACCTTGCCAAGTCTAACCCGAATGAAGTATCACTCATTCAAAAGGATTACCTAGATAGATTCTCAACCCTAGTGTCACTCTGAGGGAAAATCAAATCAATAAACACACAAGATTGAAAATCAATTAAAACATCAATTAAAGAATTATAATAGAATTCAATGAAGCAAACTCATTTAGGGTTTACAAGTCTAAGTACCCAGTAGGGGTTAGCTCTCCATAGAGCAATAGAAGGTCAAAGATGAAATCAAAACTAAATGCAAGTAGCCCATAGAGATAACCCTTTTGTCGTCCGTGTCAATGGTCTTCTTTGGAAGAAATCGATACCTATGAAAGCTCCCCAAACCTAAGGCACACCTTGCCGAATCAATACCGATGAAAGCTCCCCCATTAACTCTCCTTTGGAAGAAATCAATGTCAAAATCCATAGAAACTCTGTAAAAACCCAAAAAAAAACCTCTCCAAACCTAACCGTGCTGTCTCCAATAGATAGGTGAAGATAGGAGAAAAGATCCCAAAATAAACTTGTGAAGTTGTATTTAAAGGGTTGAAATCAGGCATGCACACGCTCCTATAGAAATTCCACACGGGTGTGTGGATTTCCGGGCTTCTCATTTCCCACGCCTCATGAATAGTAACTGCTACAGTAATTTTGTTACAATGATTTCCTAAAGTAAACTGCACAGTACTTTTGCCGAAGTACTCCCGAATTAAATTTTTTCATCGAGGCTACACGGTTGGGCACACATCCATGCAGTAGATCATGTTGCGTCTTCACTTTTCAAACACTTTGAAGAAGCTCTTGACAATATTACACGAGTTGGAACATATAAGTATGACTACCGTTGTGCCCCTCCACTTTGTATATTCACTCGTACATTTTGGAGGTTGGCACACATCCACATACTTATATCACAACTTGTGCCTTGATCCTTGTTCGATACAAGAGTTTCCTCAAAAATTGCACCCATGATCTATTTTTGCTTCCTTTCTTTCAAACTTGTCCCCACAACACTAAATGCATAAAAGAACACATATATACACGAATGAGACATAAAACCTGATAAAAGTGATGTTCAATGTAAGAAAAATATACTTAGTAATACTTATACACAAGCACTTATCATTTCTCTTTCTATTCATGTATGTTATTTTGGTCATGCACACATTAGTTGAGTCTTGAATCCACTAGTATGTAGAGAACTCTGTTGCATTGTGTTATATTTAAACCACTCTTAAACTCTTGTGTATCAGCTTTTGCTACTATTGTTATTGTTTCTTTTCTACATGTTTGTGAACTTCTCTCTTCTATACTTATTGTTGTTGTCCTTCTTGTTGTTATTACTTCCGCTGCGTGTAATTATTTTCGTAACTCTGTATTTGTTTTGAATATTATTAAGTCCAAGTTTATTGGTCAGCCTTCAAGCGTCTCAAGGGTTGATTGGTGGGGTGTCCTTCCTCAGGATTGTCATTGACTACCTTCTATAATAACTAGTGGATCCAGTTAGAATTAAGCATGTATAACTGTTGAATGTAGGATTTGATTCTGAAGGTTGTTTTGGTGCCTTTTTCAATAAAGAATACCAGCACGATGCCCAAGTGCCCTAATACACCGCTAATAGGTGGACAGAGTAGAGTGCCATCTCCATCCTCTCTCCTTCATCGCCTATACAAGAACTCTTTTTGAGGCTTAAAGTTGCTGTAGTGGTTTCAGGGCACACTCCAAGTATAGTTAAACCTTTGCCAAGGGCCCCAGTACTTAAGTTAATTTCTTCCCTAGAGGCAATGCAAGCATTCAAGGACTATTGGGATTGTCAGGGGCGACAACATACCTACCATGAGTATAGATACTTTTTGGGCTATCGGAGTTTATTTGGAGGACATACACAGGCTAGAGTAGTGTCTACATCAGCGTCACCTGTCTTATTTTCAATACCAGTTCAGCTAGTGTGGCAAGAGGAAGAATTGGTCAGGAAAAATTAGTCGATTCAATAGAATCTTCCTTAGATAGAGGATATAACCTTAAGTAAGTCATTAAGGAACAGGAAGAAGAGTAGGTGACACACCTTTTTGCGTGTTGATAAGTACTTGTGCAATAAGAATGTGAAGTGTTCTTTCCTTATGATGAGCACTACTTTTATCAGGTTTAAGTGCTAATACATGTGTATTTGTGTTCTTTTGCACATGTAGAGTTGCGAAGACACAAGTCGGGCTCAAGATACGAGAATGTGTGCCAACCTCCAGGTATTCAAGCAAGTACAATGATGTGGAGGGGCACAGAGGTAGTCATATTTAAGTATCCCGATTTGTGCATTGATAGCAAGATCATCACTAATGAGGCTATTTATTGAATGAACGATGTGATCTACGGCATAAATGTGTGCCCGTTTATGTTAACTCGATGAAAAAACATAGGTCAGGAGTGTTTCTGGCTGGTACTCTAGCTGGTTACTGTAGTAAAATAATGTTGCAATTTACTATAGTAGTACTGTTCACGGCCGGCTGAAAATAAGATTTCCATAGAATCCACACGGGCGTGTGGAAATTCCCCACACCCATGTGGATACCCGATTCCAGCCCTTTTAAAGCCGTGATTCAGCCCGATTTCACTATCCTTCTTTCCATCTTTTCTCCAACTTTGGAGAGGCTTGCAGCTAGGGTTTAGAGAGGTATTGGCAAGGTTTTTGGAGGGGTTCTACGCCTTTGACACCGTTATTCTCTTGGAAGATAGCTATTGGGGGAGTTTTTGTTGGCACCGATCCAGCGAGGTGTACCCTAGGTTTGACAAGGGGACCTTTGAAGAAGGCGTGACCACTCCACAAGACCATCGACATGACTATCAAGGGGGTTTTCCTATGGACTATTTGTTTTTTACTTTCGATTTTATGATTGATTGTATCTTGCTTAATGAAGAGCTAAACCCATAGTGGGTACTTGGATTGGTGAACCCTAAGATGTTTTTGTTTCATTAAACCTTTTATTATGCTTTCTTTAATTGATATTTTAATTGAGTTCTAATCTTGAATGCTTGATTGTTTGAATAATCCCTTGGAGTGACACTAGGGTTGAGAGTTCACCTTGGTAACCCTTGTGAGTGAGTGATACACCATGAAGGTTAGAGAAAGCTAGATTGGAGAGGGTTGAGAGGGTGAGTCGAGAGGTAGCGGAGCGTCCCCTTTCCCTTTTGGTGTGATTTATCCTACCTCCATTTCCTCGAGTTCTTTACGGCCATAATAGAGTGAAGTGCTAGAGGATGGACTCCACTGGGCCTTAGTTGCGCTAGCGACAGAGTGAAGCATTAAAGTGAACTCCATGTAACTTTATATAGTATGAGGTGTTGAGACTATTCGATTTTTCTGCCGGGGCATAGTATAGAGTTAGTCAAGGTTGACCTTAGATTTGAGACCGTGTATTGTAGGATCTACACGACTCATTAATGCATTAGTTAGGAAGCATAATTGTTAGTTTTGAACTTGAAACGATTATCATAGGGAGAACAGTATCCGAGTACCCCACTTTATATCGATTGTCTTTCCTCTCACTTATTTTTGCTTGTCTTGTTCTTTTATTATTGTTTACATCACACTTTATGAACACAATCATTGTTCATCTTCACTTGGTTAAGTAGCAACTTAAGTATTTCTATTTCCTACTCCCTGTGGATACGATACCCCACTTACTTGGGAATTTATCACTCAATAAACCCATGCACTAACGGGTCACACGCAAGGGGCGTTGTCAAGTTTTTAGTGCCATTGCAGGGGAATAGGTGTTTAGAGATGCTTTGCACTTTGCTATCTTAGCTATTCATTCTTTCATTCTATTTCATATCTTCTTATTCTATCATCATTTTAATTTTGTCTTCTTTATTTTGGTGCAACTCTTGGTTATGACCGAGGGAACCCTTCGATATTAATTAAAGGTGATCCCAAACTTGAACGTACACTCTGAAGAAGGGGAAAAGAACCTGTACAAGAACCATCCAATCTAGCTGAAGGGAAAGTTAAAGGATCTGATAACATGGCTGAACAGAATGAACAACAACGAAGACTATATGATTATGCCAGACCGTCAGTACTGGGGACACAATCTAGCATTGTGTGGCCCCCGGTCACAGCTTAGAATTTTGAGCTAAAGCTAGCATTCATCCACATGTTACAGCAGTCTGCACAGTTCAACAGTTTGACCGATGATGATCCAAACAGTCACATAGAGAATTTCTTGGAAGTGTGTGATATGCTCAAGATCAATGGTATTACGGATGATGCCATCAAGTTGAGAGCCTTCCTATTTTCCTTGAAGGGGAGAGCGAAGCAGTGGCTACATTCATTACCTAGAGCATTGATCACTACATGGGAGAAAATGGTAGAAGCTTTTCTTACCCGTTATTTCCCTCACGGAAAATCTGCAAAGCTTAGGAATGAGATCTCGTCCTTTGTGCAAATGGAATTGGAGTCTCTATTTGAGATATGGGAAAGGTTCAAGGAACTCCTCCGAAAATTTCCTCAACATGGGTTTCCAGAGTGGATGATCATTCATACTTTTTACAATGGTTTGAACCCAAGTACAAGACAGCTACTTGATGAAGCAGCAGGAGGTACCTTAGGTAGCAAGACTTCTGGAGAAGCTCGGCAATCAATTGAAGAGATGGGGTTGAACAGCTACTAATAGAATGCTAGAGAAAAGAAAAAAGTGGCCATCATCCATGAGGTAGATGCGGTTACATCATTGGCGGCCCAAGTGGAGGCATTGAGTAAGAAGTTAGACACTCTGACTTCTCTGAGATTGGCTGTCGTAATGAGTTATGATGGATGTGGAGGGGGATATGCCCCATCTGATTGCCCGATTGTCGTTGGTGGTACACCCTCCGTTGAGTAAGTTGACTATGTCGGTAATGCAATGAGAAACCAAGGCAATCCTTATAGCAATACAAAGAATTCAGGGTTGGAGGAACCACCCTAATTTCTCATGGAATGACCAAGGGCAACAAAAGGCCACCGCACCACCGTGTTTCCAACAACAACAAGTCTCAAAAATGGAGAATAGAGTTTCAGGCTTGGAGACCCGGATGACCAATTTGGAGAAGGCCTTAACTACATTTTTACAATCATCAGATACAAGGTTTCAATTGGTCAAGGCTATACCTCGCAACCACACCGCTTCATTGCACAACCTAGAGAATTAAGTGCGGCAAATCGTGAAGTCTCTATCGGAGAGACCACAAGGAAGCCTACCGAGTAATAACGAGACTAATCCGAGAGAACATGTGAAGGCGATCACTTTGAGAAGTGGTCGTGAGGTTGAAGGTAGACTTCCAAGTGAGAAGACCAACGTTGAAGCACCCGAGGTCGTGGAGGTTGAGGAGAGAGCGAACAAAGAAAAGAATGTGGCACCCCCACCTTACAAGCCAAGGATCCCTTATCCTTAAAGATTAAAGAACAACCAAAATAATGAGCAATACAAGAAGTTCTTGGGTCTATTTAAGCAATTGCACATCAACATTACTTTTGTAGAGGAGTTGTCTCAAATGCCTCGGTATGCTAAATTCTTGAAAGATCTTTTAACCAACAAGAGGAAGTTAGAAGAGAGTGCATCGACGATCTTAGATGCCTCTTGTTCGGCGGTGTTGCAAAAGAATATGCCGAACAAGAAGAAAGACCGCAGAAGCTTTGTGATACCGTGCAACATTGGCAATTTGGGTGAAGAGATGGCATTGGCGGACTCAGGGGCTAGTATCAACGTCATGCCATACTCTTTCTTTCAAAAGTTAGGCTCGGGAGAGCCTAGGCCCACTCGGATGACTTTGTAATTAGTGGACCGAACGGTGAGACATCCGAGGGGCATCATTGAAGAGGTGCTTGTCAAGGTGGATAAGTACATATTTCCTGTAGACTTAGTAGTGTTGGATGTCGATGAGGATGCAGATATTCCGTTAATACTTAGGAGGCAATTCTTGTGCACCTCCAAGGCATTCATCGACATGGACGGCGGGGAGTTGACACTGAGGGTTGGAGATGACAAGCTCACATACAGGCTCACCGAAGCCATGTGACATTCTTTGACTTTGATGATACTTTATATTTTTTTGACACTACCGATGAACTAATTGATTAATATGTGCAGGAAATGTTGAATCCGGACCCGTATAAGGGATTGCTAGACTAAGAAGTGAAGAACGAGGAATTAATGATGCTTGGTCTAGAGGAGAAGGTACCCTCTACTCCTGGGATCATAAAGAAGATGCTCTAGAACCTGAAGTGAGCAATAAGATGCCACAAAAAACACCCCAAGGTTGTAGGGGATACGCGAGAATGGAACAAGGGTGACAAACCCTCAAGTGGTACCAAGCTCGACAACTCTCCCTCTACCTTCAAGAGGCTATGTTCATCATGCTTCCAAGTCATGGGTAAGAGGGAAACATTCATCTATGAGCCCCCGTGAGGTAAGAAGAGATACATCAAGTATAGTGACGTAAAACAAGTGCTTCATGGGATGCAACCCAAGTCTTTACTATTTTTCTAGTTTTTAGTTTAGTGTCTGCATGAATAAACCTTTGAGTGTTGGTGTCCTGATTTTGAGATGCTATTGTGGTGATTTATTTTAGGGTTCTTTGGTGCACACGCCTGTTTAAATGAGTATGGCGAAGTTTTTGGTCGTTTGAGCATGTTGTACATTTTTCTCTGGTATATTTGCATGATGAAAACAGGCTCTGAGTGTTTTTATATGTTTAGCAATTTTCTGCAGAGCCTGCAGAGTTTTCCAAGGCATCCAGAGAAAACGCACGGGTGTGTCAAATTTCCACACGCCCGTGGGTCTCTACTGTGAGCTCATCCTGAGAGGCCACAGGGGCGTGGATTCGCCCCTGTGCGCTACCTTGTGACTTTCACACGCCCGTGGGTAATTTTTGCACGGGCATGTGTGTTCCTGTAGAGATTGATAGATTTTTCTAGAAGACACAGGGGTATGGACTTGCCCCTGTGGGTGACCCTATGATGAATGCACGGGTGTGGGTAATTTCAACATGCCTGTGTGGAACTCTGCAGAGGAGCACCCCTCTATCCTGAGAATGCATAGGGACGTGCGAGTACCTCTGTGAGTTGGTCCTGTGATGACCGACGCCCGTGGGTACTTTCCGCACGGGTGTGGGTCATACTTAGAGAATTTTCTTGGTTGGACAGAGAGTCCACAGGGGCGTGCTTATGCCCCTGCGGGTCGGGCGCACAGGCGTGGGTAATTTTTACACGCTCGTGTGGTTGTGTTCTGAACGCTTTCAGTGTTTTCCAGAGAACACACAGGGGTGTGTGTCTGCCCCTGTGGGTCTCACCTGTGGAGTCACACAGGCGTGGGTAATTTCCCCATGCTCGTGTGGATGTACAGAAATGCAAAGGCCACGGGTTTTCTTTAAAATCCTTTCGGTTTTATTCATTCTCACACCTCTACTCAATCAAAAAACAGTCTCCTTTACTCTCCCGACCTCGCACCGTTCATTTAGAGAGACTTGTGTTTTCTGGCCTAATCTAAAGTTTTGAACTTCATCCCGTCGGTAACCCTTAGAATGATGAATATTGCTTCATTTCTATGATTACATGGTTATTGCAAGATTATAAAGAGTTTAGAAACAATTATAAATTTTATTTGTAGAGTTTTAGCATGTAGCCATGTGGTTTTCACACCCTGTGGATCCACACGGGCATGTGGAAAATCCACACGACCGTGTGGATTTCTGCAGTACTACTTTATGAGCTTGTTTGATCAATTTTCTTTCAAATTTTGCAGTTATGGCACCTTGGCCGAAGAAGCAAGCTGATAAATGGCCGCGTGAGTCATTCCCTAAACTAGAAAAATATGAGATTTGTTATTCCCGAACATCAAGTGCGTTTTGAGAAGTTGTTAAGGTTGGGACTTGGACAATCTCGTTTCCTAGACACTAGTATATTGTGGGACTTACAACAGGGATTTGAGTTGGTTGATGAGATTGAGGATCTAGTTTTAGTGGGTGGCTGGAGGCTGTTACTATCGATTAGGGAGCTAGCCATTCATATTCTTACTCTGGAGGTTCTGTCATCATTCGAGTTTGACAAATCTTACGAAAGATTCGACAGCTTTGATGCAGTTCAGTTTAGAGCCTTGATGGTTCGCAGGGTCCAGTCAGGAGTATATCCTTTGATTACACCCGCCCGAGAGATAGCCGAGGATGAGGGTGATGATGCTAAGGGTTCTCAGCCTGCCCCCGAGCCTCAGCCTGCACCGATAAAGACCAAGGCACCTCCTACTACACAGGAGCTACCCCCAGTACGCATGTTCTCACCTTCTCGAGCCTATGCTCATTTTGAGAGGCTCGATAGTGCTGTGGGGGTGCTACGGATAGAGATTATCGAGGTTCGAGCGACACAGACCACACAGCACATAGAATTTATAGCACATTTTGACACTCTACAACAGATTCTATAGCGAGACATTGCCTCATCATTTATTCCGCAATCGAGGACTCCTCAGGCATCTCCAGCACAATCATCACCGGTTCATGCACCGATTAATCCACCCAGTATATCATCACCACCACCACCAACAGTATAGGAACCAAAGCGCGACACTGACACTTAACTCATCTTTCATCTTCTTTACTTTCTGCATTCTATTTTAGACTTGTACACTCAGAAAGGATTTTCTTTCTGAGTTTATCTTTTATTTTTGTTTTTGTCTCGAATTGTATTTCATTGCCATATCTTTTATATACTCGAGTTGTTTTTCTTTATTGAGCTTCACTAAACCCCCTTGTGTAAGCGTGCAGATGGTCTTGTTAGTATGGAAAGTGAAAACTAGTCATGGACATGGCCAATGTGGGTCGTGTGATCTTCACAACCCATTGGAACTTTACTCCCAAAGATTTGGCTCCGACAAACGCAACATTAGGAGTCAGGGAAGTATTGTTTCAATTGCCACTCCCACATATATACTTGATTGATTTACTTTCTATTGTGCTTGTATGGTACACTGAGGGAAATGTGCATCTTAAGTGTGTGTGTGTGTGTGTGTGGGGGGGAGTTCACGTTGCACATGTCTTTTACACAAGTTTTGATTGACATACATGCTCACATAGTCAATGGCGGTTCACCTTAGTTGCAATGTTTGTATTCTTAAGTTTAGGAGATGTTTTAACATTGAATGTTCTCATGCTCTAGTTTTTACTTGAATTTGTAGGAATTTTTTGCACGATTGATACTTGTTGCCCCACTCACTCTTGAAACTCTTTTGGAAACTCAAGTTCGTTGTTTAAGGGACTAATTAGTTTTGTTTCTTGTTTTATTTTGCTGAAAAAAATATAGATATATCATTTAGTTGTGCATTTTGGCTGGAAAGAGCTACCACCTATGAAGTATGAAGCTACTCTCATAATGAGAGAAAGAGCTATCTCATGGGATGAATGAAAGCTACCACCTCGGTAGAAAGAGCCACCACCGCGAAAGTGTGAAAGCCACCTTAGCGGCCGCTTTGGAAAGGGCTATCGTAGAGGATGTGTGAAGCTACTACCATCTTGTTTTTTTGTTATGTTTGTAGATAAATAAGTCCCTTTTACTTAGAACTTTGAGCAGAATACTTTGGGTTGAATTGAGTGAGTTTACACACACTTACACAATTTCGGGTTATTGTCCTTTTTGATTCAAGTTTTTAGCTAGAGCATTGATTTATCGTATTTAGTGTTGAAATTTCCCTTGTAGAATGCTCTCCTTGCATGCTTTGGTAAACCTAAGGCCGAGCGCTTTCAATCTTTCCTTCTTCTATGTTCAATGTTTTATTTCTTTGCTTCTGGACAAGCAAAAGCTTAAGTGTGGGGGAGTTTGATAAGTGCTTGTGCAATAAGAATGCAAAGTGTTCTTTTCTTATGATGAGCACTACTTTTATCAGGTTTAAGAACTAATACATGTGTATTTGTGTTCTTTTGCGCATGCAGGGTTGCGAAGCTAAATATTGAGGAAAAAAGCCAATGTAGATAGTGAATGCACTATTTGATGAAATCTTGGGAAGGAACAAAAGTGAAGACACAAGTCGGGCTCAAGATACGAGAATGTGTGCCAACCTCCACGTATTCAAGCAAGTACAATGATGTGGAGGGGCACAGAGGCAGTCTCATTTAAGTATCCCGATTTGTGCATTTATAGCAAGATCTTCACCAACGAGGCTATTTATTTAAGAAACAATGTGATCTACAGCATAAACGTGTGTCTGTTTATGTTACCTCGATGAAAAAACATAGATTAGGGAGTGTTTCTTGCCGGTACTCTAGTAGGTTACTGTAGTAAAATAATGTAGCAATTTACTGGACCAGTACTGTTCACGGCCGGCTGAAAATGAGACTTCCAGAGAATCCACATTGGCCTATGAAAATTCTCCACGCGCGTGTGGATGAAAGATTCTAGCCCTTTTAAAGCAATGATTCAGCCCAATTTCAGCATCCTTCTTTCCATCTTTTCTCCAACTTTGGAGAGGCTTGTTGCTAAGGTTTAGAGAGGTATTCGTAAGGCTTTTGAAGGGGTTCTACGCCTTCTACACTGTGATTCTCTTCGAAGATAGCTATTGGGGGAGCTTTAGTCGGCACCAATCTGGTGAGGTGTGCTGTAGGTTTCACAAGGGACCTATAAAGAAGGCACGACCACTCTACAAGACCGTCGACAGACTATCGATGGGGTTTTCCTATAGACTATTTATTTTTACTTTCGATTTTACGATTGATTATATCTTGCTCCATGGAGAGCTAAACCCATAGTTGGTACTTGGATTGGTGAACCCTAGGATGTATTTGTTTCATTAAACCATTTATTATGCTTTCTTTAATTAATGTTTTAATTGAGTTCCAATCTTGAATGCTTGATTGTTTGAATAATCCCTTAGAGTGACACTAGGGTTGAGAGTTTACCTTGGTAACCCTTGTGAGTGAGTGACACACCATGAAGGTTAAACAAAGCTAGATTGGAGTGGGTTGAGAGGGTAGTCATATCCATAGGGAATAGTGATCAGAAACACAAGATTTGCTATTTAACTATGGTAAAGATGAATCAATAGCGGTGCGAACAATATCAATGTGAAAAGAAAAGAAATATAGAAAACAAAAAAAATAGACGGAATAAAATGAGAGGAGAGGCAATTGATAGAAAGTGGGGCACCCGGACATTGCTCACCCTAGGACTATTGCTTCAAGTGCAAGACCAATCATTATATCTCCCAACTGATGTCTAATGAGTCATGGAAATCATTAAAAACACGGCCCCAAACCTAAGGTTACCCGTGACTAACCCTACACTATACACCGGTGGAGAAATTGCTCAGTCTCAACACTTCACACTATGCATGGTGGCTTAAAGCTCCATGGACGCCAAGTGATAAACCCTATTTCCTAATTTAGCTCTAACCCTTTGGTCTAAGCAAAAGACCCCTAGTTATAATTAAGCCCCAGCACTAAAGATTACTTAAACGCTTCACTATGTTGCTTGCGCAGCTAAGAACCAGCGGAGTTCCTCTCTTAGCACTTCACTCTATTGTGATTGGAAAGAACTCTTGTAATATGGAGGTAGGATTACCAATGTAGACTCCAACCCTAGTCTCACTCTAAGGGGAAGTCCATTCAACAAGCATTCAAGATTCGAACTCAATTAAAACATCAATTAGAGAAAATATAAAAAAAGGTTAATGAAACAAAATTATCCTAGGGTTTACAAGTCCAAGTACCCATTATGGGTTTAGCTCTCCATGGAGCATAATACAATAAACAATGAAATCGCATGTAAAAACATGCAATCTATAAGTAAAACCCCCTTGTAGTTCGTATCAATTTAGTTGTGGAGTAACCTCGTCTTCTCCAAGGGTTCCCTCGTTAAGCCTAGTGCATACCTCGCCAAATCGATGCTGATGAAAGCTCCCCCAATAATTATTTTCCGAAGAAATATGGTGTTGAAGGCCATAGAACCACTCCAAAAACCTTGCCAGAGCCTCTCCAAATCCTAGCTGTGAGCGCCTCCAAAGATAGGAAAAGATAGGAAAAGGATCCCTAAAACGGCTGAAGTTGTGCTTTAAATAGGCTGGAATCGGGCATCCACACGGGCGTGTGGAATCTCCACACGCCTGTTTGAATTTCTGGAACTTCAGTTTTCTACAAGCTATGAACGGTAACCGATACAGTATTTGACTACAATAATTTACTACAGTAAACTACTACAATACTTGTCCAAAATGCTCCCGAATCCACACTCTTTCTTGAGGCCACATAAATGGGCACACGTCCATGCGGTAGATCGAGTTGCGTCTTTACTAAAAGTCACATTGATGAAGATCTTGCTAGCATTGCACAAGTCGGAACACATGAGTGTGATTGCCTTTATGCCCCTCCAATTTGCATGTTTACTGGAGCACAATGGAGGTTGGCACACACTCACATGTCTTTGAGCACAACATATGTCTTCATGTTTGTTCACTCCAAGATTTCTTCAACAAAGTACATCCATGACCTACTTTGGTTTCTTTCTTTCATAATTGTCTCCATAACCCTACATGCGCAAAAGAACACAAATACATATGTATAAGCGATAAAACTTGAGAAAAGTAATGCTCATTGTAAAAAAAGAATACTTCGTATTAGTAACACATGCACTTATCAGTAGTGTACCTCACTAATTTTTAGCTGGTTGTTCTTTTAAGCCAACCTCTAATTAGCTAAGGGAATAATAGAGTTTTGCACTATCTTGTAGTGTGTCTGGAAAGACAGCATTGAAGAATAGATCTTGCTTTAATTACCACAAGTTTCAGTTTGGATAGTGTAAAGAGCCATGTCGATGCTTCCGTTGTGGTAGCATCAGCCACATCAAGTTAGCTTGTTTAACGGTGAGCAGTAGAGAGCTTGCTTCAGTGCCTGTTTCAGGACAACCTACTCAGCTCAAGGATAACTAGCAAGCACCTTTAAAACTAGTTGATGCTGTTAGCGTCAAATCCTCTCGAGGAGTATTGTGACCTCAAAACAGATCCAAGATGAGAGCTCTTGTTATTGCGAGAAAAGAAGTTAAGTTTAGACCAAACGAGATCATAGGTATAATTTCTATCCTTTTTGTTTGATGCTCCTTTGTTGTTTGTATTGTTTGCCAACTCAGTGTTCAGGGTTGTTTTGTTCTAGTAAGGAGAGTTCCTTACCTAAACAATAATAGTGAAATAAACCCTTGACCGTGAGATCCTTCCTTCTTCCTCATCCCCGGCAGCACACATAATTAAGGAGAGACACTAGATCTAACATTTCTTAAAAGGCAAGACTAAGATAAAATGAGGTGAAGAGGTGAGTAGGGTTTGAAAAAAGTAATTGAAACATAAATTATAAATTAAAAAAAAAATATCCGCTAAATTTAACATTAGAATTTAAAAAAATATGGTGGGACCTACATTCTTGGCGGTCGTGAAGTGGAAAGATACATTGTAGAGCTGATATAGACATCCACATAATTGCATTTACACTCTATGAAACCTTACTGTGAGCTAATGACAATCTCTTAAGTAGATAATTTTTCCCAAAACGAGAGATTGCCTCTAATACGAGTTTAGAGCAGAAATACGATTTCTCCTAAAACTGACTCCACATGATTGCAAAGAGTATGAAGATTGCCAACAATTCACTTGGGAGAATTGAAGGAGACAGAGTCTCCAAAGTACCCTATGCCCAGGCTTTCTCATAATTCCCTCTAATCACGGCATGTCTATACTTGGTGGGTATTTCTACTCGTCACGTAACACATCAAACATGATAGCTAGGGGATTCGCCTCATTAGAAACCAAGCATTCAAACACATAATTAGATTCAAATAAACATGATTGAAAATATGATATCAATTAAAGCATCAAAGATTGACAACACCCCTTGCGTATGTCCTGCAAGTGCACCCGTTTGCAGAGTAATAAAATCCTAGGTGAGTGGGTATCGTATCCACAGGGAGTAGGGAGCAAAAATACTTAAATTGTTTCTTAACCAAGTGAAGATGAATAATGATTGTGTTGACAAGATGTAATGTAAACAAGAATAAAAGAAACAAGATAGAGAAAAGCACAAGTAAGTAAGAGATAAGGCAATCAATATAAATGCGATACTCGGATATTGTTCCACCTAGGACAATTGTTTCAAGTGCAAAACCGACTACTATGCCTCCCAACTAATGCATTAATGAGTCATGGAAATCCTTTAATACGCGGTCCCAAATCTAAGGTCAACCGTGACTAACTCTATACCATGTCCCGAAGGAGAAATTAAACAATCTCAACACCTCACACTCTGATAGAATCACATGGAGTTCTAGGGATTCCAAGTGATAAACCCTCATCCTAGAAATAGACGTAACCCTTTAGTCCAGGTGAGAGGTCCCTAGTCACAATTAAGCCCTAAGTGCTAAAATCACTTCAACGCTTCACTCTGTTACCTCTACAACTAAGCCCCAGCTGAAGGTTGACATGCCCAAATATGCGTGTGTGTACCTCAAGTGCACGGGTGTCGAAGTAATAAAATACCCGGTGAGTCCGGTAGTCGAATCCACAGGGAAGAGGCTACTAGTACTAACTTCTTCTCTGCTTTCTAGCCTAATGATAAATAGAAAGGTGTGGTGTTCTAATATGTGAAGAAATAAATACCGGAGAAGAATATGCAAGGGTGAAATGGAGGAAGAATCTCAATCAATAAAGATGAGGTACCCGGGCAATGCTCCTCCTAGGATCTAACATGAAGTTCAAAATTCGCTAAATGCTTCTAAATCGAGTCTAAAGAGTCGAGGTAATCCAAGAACAATCGGCCCTTGCCTCCAAGCCACCGGTACTAGTCCCCTCCAAGGTCCTGGCGGAGAAATCGCTCAATCTCAACACCTCACACCCCATATGACCGCATTACGCTCTAGGGACACCTATGAGTGAAACCGATTCCTAAAGATAGATCCAACCCTAATTCTTGGTGAAGGATCCCTAACCCCCAACAAGGTTCCGGCGGAGAAATCTCTCAATCTCACGCCTCACACCAAATATGGTTACATAGAGTCTAGGGAATACGGAGATAGGAAACACTCAATCGGAAGGGAAAGGGGACACTCCACTATCTCATGACTCACCCTCTCAACCCTCTTTAACCTTGAAGTTCTAACTCTAATGGAGACCTCTCTCTCATCAAAGTAACAATTCATGCAAATCCAATCAACCACAAGGATTAATAAAACAAGCAAGCACTGGGAATACAAGATTAAAACTCAAATCAACTCGGATTTAATAGAAACATAAAGCAAATCAATACAAAAACATAGATCCTAGGGTTCACATGCCCAAATACCTACTAGGGTTTAGCCCTCCATGGGGCAAGTTACAAGACAATGATTAATACAATGAAAAGCAACAAAAACCATAGAGAAAAACCCCTTGAATGCTTATGTTTGTGAGTTTCTCGTATTTTTGTTTTGTGCTCAACTCATGCTTAGGCTTGCTCGCTTATCTTTGGCCTTGAATTAGTATTGTTTAGTTGAGCTTCATTGTTATTTCGGCATTTAAGATGTTGTAATTCATATTTTATTGAGTTTGCAAGAGAAACCATGCCAATTTTTCAATTTTCTAGGTCCATACGGGCTGTATACGGCCCGTATGGACACTTGTGGCATGTTCCAGAGCCTTGCGAGTGTCATTGCGGCCACAAGAGACCCCTCACGAGGACCATTGTGCAGTGGGCTGAGGGTCTCACGGGCGCCATGCGCTTGCGAGAACAGCCGTGAGCCTCCCGGCCTCGCTCGGCGCGCGCGGCCAGAAACCCTCACGGGCGCCATGGGCCCGCATGCAGCCCGTGAGGCTTTCAAGCTAGATTTTCCAGCCCATGCGGGCACCATGCGCCCGCATGGCGCCCGCATGGGCTGGGCAGCCCATTAAAGGGGCATTCTCCCCCTTTCTCTCTCTACTCCAACCTCCATCTTCTCCTCTTTGTTTTCTCTCATTTCTCTTTCACTCTACCTCACTTCTCCACTATTTTTCTTGGCTTTTTCTTTTCTAATCTCCTCTCCTCCATCTTACAAACTCAATCTTGCGATTAAATTGATGTTTTACCATCTTTTTCTCTGGATCTCTCCACTCGAAGCTTTCAAGCCCTAATTCATGGTTTTGCTAAAAACTTGGGTTTTGTTGTGTTTTTATTTTATCCTTGAAGTATGAATGACATGAGTGATTGTTGTGATGTGGTGTGTGCTTAATTCCTTGAGTTTTTCCTTCATTTTTAAATTATGGGAAGCTCCATGGCTAGGAGAAACTCTTGCAAAAATTTTTCACGAGTTACTGTAGCGAATGCTGAATTTTTCATTCTTCACATTAAAAATGTTGTGCATTCAATTTTTTCTTAATTCTATGATGATATGGATATCTCCTATGATTGTACTCATGAAAATCTTGGTGTGATCTTGTGTTTTTGTGGTATAGGAATGCCGGTCAAGCGAGTTTTATAAAAGCGGCCAAGACATGATGCAACACCTAGTGGAGTGCCATCCTTAGCCTTACCACAACATAGGGCACGCTACAATATCTTGAAGTCCAAGACTTTTGGTATTATCCGGACAATTGAACGCAATGACCTCGAAGTTCTAGGATTGGCCGAGACCGTGTCTGAATTAATCAATCATGATGGTTGGGATAGAATTTTCTCAATTAATGATTCGGCTTATCGTGAGCTCACCTTGGACGTTGTAAGCACAATCGAATTAGTAAGACCGTCCGGGATAAGTTTCCAAGTCTTTGGGACAATGCGCACCATTAGTGACACCCAATTGGGTTGTTTCTTGGGCTTCCATGATGAGGGATTCGTGAACACACCCACATTTCATCATCTTCCTACAGATTTTCCGGCCACCATGACACACATACGGTTTTGGAATATAATCTCTGGCCGGCGCACAAATGAGTCAAGGAAAGCATCTCGTCTTCACAATTCCGTGCATCGATATGTTCATGCACTCTTAAGTAGAAGTATTGGCGGCCGGGGTGATAGCACTGGGGTAATCACACGCTCCGACTTACTCATGCTATACAGTATCATTGAGCGTTACCAGATCCACCTTGGTCACCTCTTTGCCGAGTTGTTTGTATATCAGGGTACTTACACACGCCTTGGATCTATTTTCACTAGACCGTATATTACACGTATGATTCGAGGTATGGGTTTGATCGAGCATACCCGGGACATGCACATTGTTGGTGGGTTTTCACCCTTGGGGATGGCTACTATGTTTTCCATGGGGATGGTGGAGAAACGTGATGACATATATGCCGTTATCCGGTACTCAGTCATAGGTGAGCGCAACATTGCTTCTCCACCATAGTCCGATTCTGAGCCAGACGACGCACTACCTCGTGTTGAGCTTTGCCTTCTGGAGATTCAGGGCGAGATTTGTTCCCTTCGTCAAGGACATCAAGAGAATGCTGAGACACTTAGACAGTTAGAAAGGGATATGCGCGAAGTTCTCTCTTTCGTGTGTGGGTCTTCTTCATCCTCTGGCACCACCTCTGGAACTACCACATCCTTGTCACCTGCTGCACCTACTGATAACCACCACCCAGCCTAGGAGCAAGACTTTTATGAACTTGAGTTTATGTTTTGTATTTCGTATTGTTTTGTGACTTGCTAGTTGAACTTCTTGTGTTAGCAATGATTCTTTCCCTGCTAGGCTTGTGTTACTTTTATTTTGACTAATATGTATGTTTTCCTTCCCCTTTGATTTCCTTAAGTGTCATGATCACCTTGCTTATTTTTGTAGGACTTTTCAAGGATTGTGCCCCACCTCCCTTACTCTTCACTGGCCTTGTTGCCCAATGATTGAGCTTTCACTACACAATCTTCATCAACCAAATGGGACAGTCTCTTTACCCTTCCCTTTCATGCTTCATTTAATTATTATGAATTCTACACCATGTTCTACTGATTAGTGTACATTTAGGGCAATGTACGATTCTAGGTGTGGGGATGGGTTATTTGCCTGCTTACTTCACCAGTAATAGCTATTGTTTATTGTTAAGAACCTCATGGCTTGAATGAATGATAGTAATGAGTTGTAGTGTTATTTGTGCTTTAAGGAAGTCATGTTTTCTCTCTAGTGCTTTCTTCACAACTTTGACACAGAACTTCTACCTTGTTTGACCCAACTAACCCAACTAACCCACTGCTTTGATTTAAAGTGTTAGAGATTTTGGTTCTTTTGTTCATTTTGCTTTATCCCTAAGTGAAGTTTTTAATGAAGGTGCTCAGGAGACATGTATATATTTGTTATCTTAATATATATATATATATATTAAAAAATGAAAAAATGAGTCTATGTCAGTATTCCTCTGCTAATTTAGCATGAATGCGTCTATGTAGATTGTAATCGAGTAAGTGGGGTAGCTCTTGTGCCTAATCAGCATGTGCATCCCTCTGAAAGATTATAAGATATCTTATGCAATCTATGTTAGGCGGACTCAAAAAAAAAAGTGCTCTGGACTCTATCATGCATTCACTTAGAAGCTAAAGTATTGATTGTGAACCAAAGGACTCTTGACTTGCCATTGAGGATGTCTTTAACATTCCTAACACCGGTAGTCATTAAATGTGGCGTGAATAGGGAGAGCGAGGGATGAAGTATACACACACTCACGAGGAAAGCACTCTAGAGGAATAATGACTATCTCTACTGAGTTGGTTATTATGCAACTCATTTTCTTGATTTCATCTCATCCGTGCCTATGGCGTTCTTCACTGTTTGAGCTTGAGGTCTTACATTTAGCCATTTATCTTCTTGCCCCTATTCTTTCATGTGTGTTTGCTTGGGGACAAGCAAACGGCTAGGTGTCGGGATGTTTGATAAACACCTAAATGTATGTATTTTATATGTATTAATCTTGTATTATTTGTGTATATTTCAATGAATCGATGCCCGTTTATGTCTAAATTGGTTACTTCAGTGTTGCAGATCCTAAAAGAACCGAACAAACCTCAAAAATGTAAATTGGACACATTCGACACCAAAAACGGCATTTTTGGGGTTTTCGGTACTGTAACAGACACTGTAGCGGAGTCACTATTCATGTTGCGGGGCATTCGGCTGTGAGCTTCACGGGGTCCATACGCTCGCATGAGTGCCCGTGAGGTTTGCTGGAAATTTACAACACTCAGTACTGTAGTGAAAACACTGTACCTGAGTACTGTAGCACCGACACCTTTTCTTGGCAAAATTGCAGTGAGCTTCACGGACTCCATGTGCCTGCATGGAGCCCATATGGATCTGACGGGGTATATATTGCACTGAATTTCTAGGGAAAAATGGGGAACGTTTTTTGGAGAAGGCTTTTTGGAGAGTTCTTGGAGCCGACTTCCACCAATTCAGGAGAGGCAAGATCAAACATTTTGAAGAAAGGGAATCAAAGGGAGAAGCTTGATTTGGCTAGATCTTTATCAATCTCTTCTTTGGGAGCTTGTAGATGATGAGGGAAACCGCCCCGATTGTGGTGTTGGTAGAAGTTTCCACCTAACTTGGCTTGTCATCTCACTTCTATTGTTGAGGAAGTTTTCTTATGCCATTTGTAGTTGTTTTCATGGACCTATTGTTTGTATTTGTCTGCATGGACAAGTAGACCCCAAGGTCACCGGATGCCGATGAACCTTGGGGTGAACTTGTGTATTTGGATGTTCTAATTTTGTCTATTGCAATTGTTGTGTGTTTTGTGATTCATTCTTGGTGCATTTGATGTGTTGCTTACATGAGAACTCTGTAAACCAACTCCTAGGTTGTACTTGGTAGCTTGATCATCGCCCTTGAACTAGACACACGAAGTTTGGAAGGGATTCATGTATGATTACGAAGTGACCATCGGGTATTTTGTTCCCCTCCAATATTAGGGCTAGACCAAGTTGTGTTCCGGCTCTAATTAGAGATTTCTCCCTTGTTAATGCAATCGTATGAGGATTTGATTGGAAGAAATTCCGTATCAATACTTATATCGGATTAGGGGTCAATTGCCGTGACCATCGGGTTGATCTAATTTAGGAAATCTCTAGGTCCAAACCTTAAATTGCATGATGTTCTTAGCATCCTTTACACTTCAGTAGCCCCTAGGGAATTCGCATCCGTGACCATTCCATTCCCCTGATTTTATACCCTTGCCTTGTTTTAGACTCCACTTGTAGTTCTTTCATTTTAATTAATAGATTAGAGAACCCCTTCGAATCTTTCAGCTAGACAATACGCGAAGAGGAAGTAAGGGTAGATCCTTGGGCCTAGGGAATACGATCCTCCCATGCTCGCACGAGAGGTATTACTTGACGACTCCGTGCGCTTGCTGATCGTGCATCGCCCTTCTCAAGATTTTCTCCAAATAGTGCGTTCACGATCTACATTGGCTTCTTTCTTTAACATTCAGCTTCACAACCCTATATACATAAAAGTAACACAAATGCACAAGTATTATCGCTAAAACTTGATAAAAGTAATGCTCATCATAAGGAAAGAACACTTCGCATTCTTATCAAACAAGCACTTATCAAACTCCCCCACACTTAAGCTTTTGCTTGTCCTCAAGCAAAAATTAAAACATTGAAGAATAGATGAAGGAAATATTGGAAGTGCTTGGCCTTAGGTTCACCAAAGCATACAAAGAGAGCATTCTACAAGTAAGGGAAATTTCAACATTAAATATGAAAAATCAATGCTCTAGCTAAAAACTTGAATCAAAAAGGGCAACAAACTTGAAATTGTGTAAGTGTGTGTGTAAACTCACTCAAGTCAACCCAAAGTATACTCCTCAAAGTTCTAAGTATAAAGGACTTATTTATCTACGCAAAGTAACACAAACTAAAAAGAATGGTAGTAATTTCACACATCCTCTAAGGTAGCCCTTTCCAAAGCGGCCGCTAAGATGGAGGTGGTAGCTCTTTCTACTGGGGTGGTAGCTTTCACTCATCCTATGAGATAGCTCTTTCTCTCATTAGGGCATAACTAGTATCTGACTTATGAGAGTAGCTTCATACTTCATAGGTGGTAGCCCTTTCCACCCAACAAGCACAAGTAAACAACAAAACTATTTTATTCTTCCTTTTTCTTTTTTCCATTTTTTTTTCAATTAACAAAAGAAACAGCTATAACTAGTCCCTTCAACAATGAACTTGAGTTTCCAAAAGAGTTTAATGAGCGAGTAGTGCAACAAGTGTCAATCGGGCAAAAATTTCTAAAAATTCAAGCAAGAACTAGAGCATGAGAACATTCAATGTTTCAAGCAAGAACTAGAGCATGAGAATGTTTAATGTTAAAAAATCTCCTAAACTCAAGAATACAATCATTGTAACTAAGGTGAACCACCATTGGCTATGTGAGCATGTATGTCAATTAAGACTAATATAAAAGACATGTGCACTATGAAACTTCCCCCCTCCCCCCCCCACCCCCAACACTTAAGTTGTACATTGCCCCCAATGTACACATGCAAGTCTACTCATAATGTATATCAGTTGAGAGTATATGTGGGAGAAGCAATCAAAATAATACTCCCTTGACTCCTAGTGTTGCATTCGATGGAGCTAAATCCTTGGGAGTGATGTTTCGACGGGTTGTGAAGCACACATGACCAAGTGCAAAAGCACTTCGGTCGTGTCCATGACTAGTTCTCAATTCCCATATTGACAAGACCATCTGCATGCATACACAAGGGAGTTCAGTGAAGCTCAATAAAACAAAAATAACTCGAGTAAATAACAGGTATAGCCATGAATACAACTCGAGACCACAAAATAAAAAATAAACTCAGAAGGAAAGTCCTTTCTGAGTATACAAGTCCAAAATGAAATGCAAAAGTAATAAAGACGATAAAAAAATAAAGTCAAGTGTCAGTGTCATCAGCTGTCGGCTCTACTGCTGCTGGATAATCGAATGGTGCCGGTGGATCTAGTGATGGTGATGCCGGAGGAGCTGGGGGAGTCCATGGTCGCAGAACAAATGATGAGGCAACGTCTCACTCAAGAATCTATTGTAGTATGTCAAAACATGCCATAAACTATATGGAAGTGAACAAGAGTATCTTCCATGTGGCATTTGCTATTACTGAGAACGAAACTGACAATAATTGGTTTCTTGCTACACTTAGTGAGGTGATATACGGTGAAGACAACTACCGCAAAATTATTACTTTCGTATTGGATCGGTCAAAGGGCCTTATAAACGCGATCGTGAGAGTGTTCCCGTCATCGCTGCATGGTTATTACCTACGAGATTTGGAAGTGAACTATATGGAAGTGAACGCTAAACTTAGCAAAACATTGCATGAGCAATGTTGGGCTATAGTTGTCAAAACTGCATACGCTTACACATCCAAAGAGTTTGATGATGTCATTACTAAAATTGTAATGATATTGTCAGAGGCACACGATTGGTTACTACACAACTCGAACTTTGATCACTAGGATAATTATTTATTTTATGGTATGCACTAGTATGAGATGTACTCCAATGTGGCGGAGTCATTCAACACTTGGATCAAAGAGGGGCACCATTTACTGGTGACAAGCCTGGTTAACTCAATAAGGTGAGCTTCCGTGTGTAATACTGCCTACTTCCCGTGTATTACTCTCCATTTCTGTGTAAAATCATGCCATTTATGTGGATTATTTTTATTTCTGGTGTAGTATTTTCTTTTACTGTGTAATATCATGCAATTGTTGTGTATTATACTTAATTTCTGTGTAATATCGGGCCATTTTCTGTGTAATCTTTTCTACACACATGGATTGTACTCAATGAAAGTGTATGTTCACGGGTTCAAACTTATAAATATGATGGCTAATTGATGCTCACAATCAAATAGGAGGGATACACATCTTTATTCGGAGATACACAATAAGGTTGAACTGATTATTGAAGATAGCAGGTTCTTGAGGGTGGGCCGTTCAACGCCTGACACTTACGAAATAGTTGATAATGACAATAATACTATCAGTCTACGAAACCAGAAGTGTTCTTGCAAAAAATGGGAAGTTTGTGGCCTCCCGTACAAGCATGCATTTGCGGTGATCATGCAAACAGACATAAACGTGTATAGATACATAGCCGGTTACTTCAGAGTGGAATGGTACCATCATGCATATATTGAACCTATACCTTGACACCAACAAACCATGTGATGACCATCGAGAATAGCGAATCCAGTCCCTGATCGCCAAAAAATTACTCGATCGTCCACGAAGGAAGAGAATTGAGTTACAAGGATTCGAAGTCCATGAGTTACTGACACGTCCGAATATGCGTGTGTAAACCGCAAGTGCACGGGTGTCGAAGTAATAATTACCCCGGTGAGTGGGTAGTCGAATCCACAGGGAACAGGGCTACTAGTACTAACTTCTTCTCTGCTTTCTAACCTAATGATAAATGGAAAGGTGTGGTGATCTAATGTGCGAAGAAATGAATACCGGAGACAAATATGCAAGGGTAAAATGGAAGGAGAATCTCAATCAGTAAAAGTGGGGTATTCGGGCAATGTTCCCACTAGGATTCAGGTATTAGGTACCGGATAAGCAAAGTGTTTCTATGATGAGTAAGTTAAGTCGTGGAAATTCAAACATAATCGGGTCTATCTCTAGATCACCGATACTAGTCCCCTACGAGGTCCCGGTGGAGAAATCGCTCAATCTCAACACCTCACACCACATATGACCGCAAAGCACTCTAGGGATTCCAAACTGTGTATCCAATTCCTAACGATTGATCCAACCCTAATTCCCGGCGAAGGATCCTAACCCCCTACAAGGTCCCGGCGGAGAAATCGAATCGGAGGGGAAAGGGGACACTTCACTATCTCATGACTCACCCTCTCAACCCTCTTCAATCTTGAGGTTCTAACCCTAATGGAGATCTCTCTCCCACCAAGGCAACAAATCATGCAAACCAAATAACCATAAGATCAATAAGGCAAGCAAGCATTAAACAATCAAGAATGAAACTTAATCAAACTCGGATTAAATAGAAACACAAAGCAAATCCTCAAAAGTTGAGAATCCTAGGGTTCACAAGCCCAAATACCCTCTAGGGTTTTAGCCCTCCATGGAGCAACATACAAAACACACCATCAATGAATGAAAGTACATTAAAACCATAGAAATAAACCCCCTTATATATGAAGTGATGGCCTTGATGGAGAGCTTCGACGTCTTGAAGGACCCACTCCGAAGCTAGGTTCACCGGTGGTTTCCTTGATGCTATGACGGAGGAGGAATCGATCAAAGTTGGTGACGAAGCGCCTCCAAAGCCGCAAAGACCTCCTCTCCAAACCCTAGCCGTCTCACCCCTCAAGAGCCGCACAAAAGATGAGAAAGAATAGGGCAAAACGGCCATTTATAAGCCTTAGATCGCGTCTGTCACGTGCCCTCATGCGCCCGTGTGGATTTTCCACGCGCCCGCGTGGGCTGCAAGAATTTCCACACGACGCGTGAACAGTAGTTTTGCTACAGTAATGTTACAGTGAAATTGCTGCAGTACTTTTCACAAAACGCGATCCGAACACTCTTCTCTTAAGGCCACATGTCCGGGCACACGTCCATGTGGTAGGCTATAAAACTTTTCTTCATCGACATATCTTTGAGAGGTCTTGCAATCTTCACAAAGAGAAGGAATATGAAGATATGGCTGCCTTTGTGCCATTCCAAATAGTGAATTGACTTGAATCTTCTTAGAAGTTGGCACACATCTCCACGTTTATGAACTGCTCTCGTGTCTTGATCCTTGAATTGAACAAGAACTCCCAACATTGTGTCTTTATAGCCTATCTTTGCTTCCTTTTTACTCTTTAAAGCATTCACAACCTATATGCATAAAAGAACACCAAATACACAATATGAGACATAAACCACAGTAAAAATGATGCTCAATGCATGTAAAACATATATAAAAATATGTCTACTCAAGCACTTATCAGTTACATTGTAGTCGGTGCCATGAACCTGGCCATAATAGTCGATCATGTAACACAGTCATACACGACTAGTATAGGAGGCAAAAGGAGGACGTCTTCATGCCGGATGACGTCTACATCTTCCACCGGCGCCATCCGCTCTTCGGGCCTGTCCCACCGAGCATCTCTAGCGTCACGCTCATTCATACAGGCGCACAACACATAGAATTCGGTGAGTATATGGTGAAGTAAACTATGCACAGCATCAGCATCAGGCCTGTCGGCCGTCGACTGCTAAAAAGACCTTTTTGGGAAATTGCATTTGGGGGAATGGTCCCCACCTTGTTTTCTGACAGTTCATCAGCTTCTCTTCTTTGGATCCTTTTCTTTTTCTTCCGCTATTATTTCTGCTTTTCACTTTGTTGCTCTCCTTGTCTGCGAAGACCATTGGCCCTCTTTTTTGAGTCTCCCAATTGGGATGACCTCACAGAGGTTTCCTTGGTCTTTTCTGTTCCACGACCAACAAGTGCAATTTCTTCATCATTGGCTGCAACAAGACCAAAGAACTACAAAGTATGTAAGAGATAAGATGTAGCCTAACAATATACTATATTAAACACTGATATTACATAGAACAGAACGACATGATATTATACATAAAGTTATTATATTACAAAGGACTAGAGTATATTACACAGAACATGAAATATCTTACACTGGACATTAGTATATTATATATTAAACAAAAATATTACACAGTAATAACAACAAATTAGATAGACAGCTTAAACATTACATAAGATTAAAAGAAACTCATCTCTTTCCCTTCCAGAGATTTTAAAAGCGTACCGATTGATTACACCTTGATGAATGTACTCTCCCCTTAACACAGTCTACTGGGTGTCCGACCAATGTATTGCTTCTTTACAGTATACTGGGTGTCCAACCAACACATTGTCGGTATACCTAGCCACGAAGGTGGGCGCATTCAGGGAGGTGCTTGGGAAGAAGATGGTGGTCATAAAGAACATAACAAGGAGCTTCACGAAAGTCTCCTCCATTATAGACTTCCCTCGAACAAGTCTGAACAAGTTATCCTTGATGGCATCACGATGCCAGTTGTGCATTTTGTTCATATAGGCAAGATCAAAGTCAGATGAGTCCCCCTCGTGCCTGAACTCTAGCATGTTGTCTCCAATCTTGAACCGTTCGGTTTGGTTATCGTATATACCGAGTAGCGCGTCTAGCACCCCCTTTCTTGGACCACGGCCTGTTAGAGTAAACCCTAGCCCAAATACATTGTATGAACTCTTATTATTTAGATAATTATTATAAGGCATCATTTTATCTATTATTATTTCTGTGCATAGTTAATAAGATAAAATATTCTTGAATATTGGTTCTACTCAATTTATCAAATGCGTGATTTGGATAGTAAATCCTTGAAACATAAACTAGAACAATATTCTAAATGTCCCTAGTCAATTATTTTCATTGGAATGAAAATAAATTAAGACTAATATGTCTTTCTTCAGAAGGCCTTGTTTTACGGGTTATAGGATATGGGATATCAATCAAAGGACATAGATACATGTTAGGGAACAGTGTACCTAGATCGATCCGCTCTTGAAAACACTATATAGTTGTAAAGTTATAAGTGTTTTTCTCAAGCAATTCTTGTACTCGAATCCTACAACTTGAAATCACTATAGATATTGGATAAATCCTTACATGCTTTAACATACGACTAACGTCATTCATAACTGAGTGGCAAGTATGAGTATGTTTGGGCATGTCACAATTCATGCTGAGAAACATGAGTGAAGTGAAGGGATTGTCTCTCTCTATAGAGAGAATGATTATCACCTGCCACTTGATTAGTGAGACTGAGTAGTGCGTGGTCATGCCCAAGAAAAATGATAATAGTTATCATTTACTTGACCTAGTCAGATCACTAAGAGATCAAGAAAATAATTAGCATTAAAATAAGGGTGACTCGCTCCATGTCTTATGCTAATTAAGATATTCAGTGGTAAAGGATTGTATGAGATTGCGATAGGTTCCGTTAATTCTCACCTTCATTTAATATTGGGTAATCGTATTATCTTGCTTGAGATTAATTATGATTTATGAGCATTAAAATTGTTTAAGCTCATTGCCAATGTTAAATGGACCTACAAGATCATACACTAAGAATGATGGGATCAAGGTTCATTATTTGTTACTTATTGGACCACCTATTTAGGGTTTTGGTGAAAAACCTAAATTAGGTGGAGTGAATAGCTTATTCGGGTTGGGTCTTATTAAGTGTTGATCTAATCTAATTGATTTGGTTAACTAAAATGGTTTAATTAATCAAGTCAAGAAGAGATTCCTAATTTGATGAGGAGTGAATGGATTTTTTTTTGTAAATTAAGGTTTTAGGTTTCCAATATAAATAGATGGTCTAACTCTAATGTGATGATGTGAGAGAGAAAAAAAAAAAAGATAGAGTGATTGAGAGATTGTCACTTAAGAAACCCTAGCCGCCACCCACTCTTCTCCGTTGGCCGCCGCCGTCAGATCCCCCCGCCGCCGCGCCTACAACCCATTTTCTCTTGAATCTCAGGTGCTTGCTATTCAAACCAAGAAACAAGTGTTGTTTCTTGAGGTACTAACATACCTGCTTGATTCCCAAAGGCTTTCGTGTGTACATGATAGTAGAGGGCAGTCATGATTCACAGTCTCTTTCAATTTCGGGGAAACATGGGTGTGTTCAGAATCGTCATCAAAAGAAAGGTATAACTTTTAATTATCTATTTGTATAGAATTTAATCCTAGTTCTGGAATGTATTTTTCGCAAGGTAATTCCCTTATTAGAGTGATAAGATCCCAACAGTGGTACCAGAGACATGTTTTGCCTGCCTATAGGATTAGATGTTAAATCTATTCATAATGATATTTTGATTGGCATTGCATGCTAATAGAATAGGATGATAGATCCGTATTCTGTTAATTTTGTTAATCTGATTAACTAGTTTATATTTCCTAATATGATTAGGAAATAATTGATCATGCTTATTTTTAGAAAGATTTTATTTCCTATTTGCAAATCTTGATTTGATTATGATTTTAAAATATGTTATATATATATATATATATATATTTCTTTTAGGCCATACGTCTATTTATAAGTTTTTAAAATTGCTTTGTTAGGGTTATTTTGGTATGTGCCATATATGTGTGTGTGTGTGTGCTCTTTTGATATGATTTTTTTATTGTTTTTGGTATAATTATTATGTCTTAAACATTAAAATTCTATGTAAGAAATTAATTAGTTTGATTGATAGCACAAATCAACTAATAGTGAGTTTTAGGGTTTCTTAAGAACATTTTATTTAATGAAATAGATCAAAGGGTTTGATCGTTTGGGTTAACACCCAAGCCCATCACTAGGTTAGTTATTAAAACCTAAATACAAAATATCTGTATGGCTTAAATTAAAAGTTAATTAAAATTTGGATTCCATGTCTTTCTTGCTTGGTTTATTTCATATGCATGTGATGAATGTTGGTTGGTGCGTTCATGGGCCTTAGCTGTTTAAATGGCCTACTTGTCGTTTTATTTTTATACGGCATGCGAGTTATTATATTTTTGTGTACAGCCTATGTGCTATCAATAGTTTTGTTTTTTTATTTTATATTGTATAAAAATTAAAGACAAGACGACTTGATGAAGATGGAACCCCAAAGGTTGGTGGGAGAGCTCATCATGGCATAACTAGAAGAGGAACTTGTCAGAGATAGTCTCTAGGCTTAGGATTTTTTGGTTCATGAATGTCACATTTATTTCTCTTTTTTATTTTTTCCTTACATATGTTTTGGATGAATGGAATTCCGCTATTGCCATGTAAGCCGTAATTAATCTGAACAATAGTAAGTCATGAAAATGCCTTCCCTTACTCAAAACTTGTTAAGGCATCTATTATCGAAACGCGGGTCATGCCAAAGATGAGAGTGTTAGATTATCTTTGTGAGGCAAGTGTTGGGATAATGGTTATGACCAACGCTCGAGTAAAATGTTTGACTTAACATCAGTAGTGGGACGGTCCTAGCCCTAGGCATTGAAAAGATTGGGTGTGTGCTTTAACACTAAATGTTAACCCCATTATATCCAAGAATCACATGTGATGTGATTGGAAAGAGTTCCTATCTAAATAACCTAGTCTTGGGTGTACAAGCTCAGCTTGACCAAGTTGAAGTGAAATATGGATCTTGGCCATCAATAAATCACTAAAATGAATTATTTACATTGGGATATTAATTTGTAATTGTGGGAATAATTTTTAAAGACCTCATAACCGATCTTTCTTTTAATTTTGTGTAGATCATAATGACAACCAATAATGAAAATCCACAAAATTTTTGGTTGGGATCTGTCCTTGAGAAGGACAAGCTCAATGGAACTAATTTTCTTGATTGGTCTCAAAACCTGAGAACTGTTCTTAGGCAAGAACAGAAATTGGAATCCATTAAGAAATCATTTCCTGAAGCATCGGCAAGGAATGCTAAGGCTACTGTTAAAGAGGCATTCAATAAGTCAAAGAATGACTCTAATGATGTTACCTGCCTCATGCTGCCCACCATGGGTCCAGAATTGCAAAAGCAGTTCATGGGTATGGAGGCTTATGATATTATGGTGCATCTTAAGGAAATGTTCCAAGAACAAGCCATGCATGAAAGGTTCATGACCACAACAGCGTTGACCTCCTATAGGATGGATCAGGGTACTTCTATAAGTACCCATGTACTCAAAATGAAGGGGTATATTAATACGCTTGAGAAACTTGATACGTGATAAGTGCTTGAGTAGACATATTTTTATATATGTTTTACATGCATTGAGCATCATTTTTACCATGGTTTATGCCTCATATTGTGTAGTTGGTGTTCTTTTATGCATATAGGTTGTGAATGCCTTGAAGAGTAAAAAGGAAGCAAAGATAGGCTATAAAGAGACAATGTTGGGAGTTCTTGTTCAATTCAAGGACCAAGACACGAGAGGAGTTCATAAACGTGGAGATGGGTGCCAACTTCCAAGAAGATTCAAGTCAATTCACTAGTTGGAAGGGCACAAAGGCAGCCACATCTTCATGTTCCTTCTTTTTGTGAAGATTGCAAGACCTCTCAAAGATACGTCGATGAAGAAAAGTTTTATAACCCACGCGGGCGCGTGGAAAATCCACATGGGCGCATGGGGGCACGTGACAGACGCGGTCTAAGGCCTATAAATAGCCGTTTTGCCCTATTCTTTCTCATCTTTTGTGCACCTCTTGAGGGGTGAGACGGCTAGTGTTTAGAGAGGAGGTGTTTGCGGCTTTGGAGGTGCTTCATCACCAACTTTGATCAATTCCTCTTCCATCATATCATCAAGGAAGCCACCGGTGAACCTAGCTTCGGAGTGGGTCCTTCAAGTCATGGAAGCTCTCGATCAAGGCCATCAGTTCATATATAAGGGGGTTTATTTCTATGGTTTTAATGTACTTTGATTCATTGATGGTGTGCTTTGTATGTTGCTCCATGGAGAGCTAAAACCCTAGAGGGTATTTGGGCTTGTGAACCCTAGGATTCTCATCTTTTATGGATTTGCTTAGTGTTTCTATTTAATCCCAGTTTGATTATATTTTAATCTTGATTGTCTATTGCTTTCTTGCCTTATTGATCTTTAGGTTATTTGGTTTGCTTAATTTGTTACCTTGTTGAGGGAGAGGTCTTCATTACGGTTAGAATCTCAAGATTGAAGAGGGTTGAGAGGGCGAGTCATGATATAGTGAGCATCCCCTTTCCCCTCTGATTGGTGTATTCTATCTCCGTTCCCTAAGCTCTATGAAACCATATTTGGTGTGAGGCGTGAGATTGAGAGATTTCTCCACCGGGACCTTGTAGGGAGTTAGGATCCTTCGCCAGGAATTAGGGTTGGATCAATCTTTAGGAATCGGATACACCTCTTGGAATACCTATAGTGCTTTGCGGTCATATGTGGTGTGAGGTGTTGAGATTGAGCGATTTCTCCACCGGGACCTCGTAGGGGACTAGTATCAGTGATCGGGAGGCCGGATCCGATTATATTTGGATTTCCATGACTTATCTTACTCTTCATAGAAACACTTTGCTCATTCGGTACGTAATACCTGAATCCTAGGGGGAGCATTACCCGAATACCCCACTTTTACTGATTGAGATCTCCATCCATTTCATCCTTGCATATTCATCTCCGGTATTCATTTCTTCGCACATTAGATCACCACACCTTTCCATTTATCATTTGGCTAGAAAGTAGAGAAGACGTTAGTACTAGTAGCCCTGTTCCCTGTGGATTCGACTACCCGACTCACCGGGTATTTTATTACTTCGACACCCGTGCACTTGCGGTTCACACGCATATTCGGACGTGTCAATACGCTAATCCTAAAGGAACTTGCGGTGGACCTTATCCTAGGACCCTTACCAAATAGTTATGATCTGTTTGTTATGAACTAGAACATGCATGGTATGGATATGACACTTACTGAGCTGCATGGGATGCTTAAAAACGCTGAGTAGAGGATCAAGAAATCCATCTTGGTGCTTATGCTAAGAAAGGACAAGGGAAAGGGAGAAAAGTTGAAGGATAAAGCCAAGTCGAAGTCAAAGGAAAAGGTTGGACCTTATTCCAAAGGCAAGGAGGCTAAGAAACCCAAACCCAAACATCAGATGGAGGGTATGTATTTTCACTGTAATGAAGCTGGTCATTGGAAGAGAAACTGTCCACTCTACTTGGAAGAGTTAAAGAAGGGAGGCAAGCCCTCTACTTCAGTTATCTATATGATAGAAGTCAATCTCTGTATTTCTAGATCATGGGTATTGGATACTGGATGTGGTTCTCACATTTGTTCAAATGTACAAGGACTCATAAATAGGAGACGTTTGACTAAAGGTGAAGTTGACCTAAGAGTAGGGAATGGAGCAAAGGTTGCTACAATAGAGATAGGAGACTATCCATTAACTTTACCTTCTAGACTTGTTTTGAATTTAATAAATTGTTTTTATGTGCCTACCATGAGCAGAAACATTATTTCAGTTTCTTGTCTGAATAATGATGGTTATAACTTCATTATTAAAAATAATGTTATTTCCATTTTCCGTGAGGACATTCTATATAGCAATGCTATGCTTAATAATGGGCTTTACGTTCAAGACTTTAAAAACCACAAGTCCATCTATAACATAGATACTAAAAGGGTTAAGTTATATGAGTCAAACCCTTCATACTTCTTGCATTGTCATTTGGGTCATGTAAACGAGAAACGCATCTCAAGACTTCATAGGGATGGAGTTCTTGGATCATTTGATTTTGAATCATTTGAGACATGCGAATCTTTTCTCCATGGCAAAATGACTAAAAGACCCTTTAACAAACAAGGTGAAAGGGCAAGTGATTTATCGGGACTAATACATTCTGATATATGTGGACCAGTAAGCACATATGCTAGAGCTGGTTTTGAGTGCTTCATTACTTTCACAGATGACTTCAGTAGATATGGCTACGTCTATCTTATGAAGCACAAGTCCGAGACTTTTGCGAAATTCAAGGAGTTAAGAATGAAGTACAAAACCAACTTGGCAAAAGTATTAAAACCATTTGATTAGGTCGAGGTGGTGAATACTTAAGCTAAGAGGTTGATCATTATTTGAGAGAGTGTGGAATAGTTTCACAACTCACTCATCCTGGAACACCTCAGTGGAATGGTGTATTGGAAAGGAGGAATTAGACTTTATTGCATATGGCTCGATCAATGATGATTTAAGCTGGTCTTCCAATATCTTTTTGGGGATATGCCCTTGAGACTGCTGCATTCCCGCTAAATAAAACTCCAACTAAGGTAGTTGAAAAGACACCATATAAGATATAGATTGAGTGAAAGCCTAATATGACTTTTCTACAAATTTGGGGTTGCGAGTCACATGTTAAAAGGTTAACATCGGGCAAGCCTGCATCCAAGACCGACAAATGCCTATTTTTGGGATATCCCAAGGAAACTAAGGGATACTATTTCTACAACTTTAACGAGAACAAAGTGTTTGTTGCTCAGAATGTTGTTTTCTTGGAGAACGAGTTTCTTCTCAAGAAGAACAGTGGGAGTGGATTACAACTTAAGGAGGTTCAAGTACCACAAATTCCTGTAGAGGATAGTTTGGAAATGGAAACGGATTCACAAAGAATTGTGGAACCTGAACCCATTACTCAAGAATCAAGAAGGTCTGGTAGGATTCGTCACGAGCCTAAGAAATATGATTTTCTCATTACTGATAATCAAAGCTTAGAGCTATTAGATTAGGATGATCCCATCACCTACCGAGAGGCAATTGAGAGTTCTAATTCAGATAAATGGCTTGCAGCTATGAAATCCGAAATGCAATCGATGTATGATAACCAAGTATGGACTTTGGTTGATCCACCAGAAGGTGCTAAGCTCATTAAGTGCAAATGTATTTTCAAATGTAAGACTGATAACATCTTCAAAGGTAGACTAGTAGCGAAAGGTTTTAGACAGACTCATGGTATTAACTATGATGAAACCATTTCACCAGTAGTCATGCTCAAATCCATTAGAATTCTTCTTTCCATAGCAGCACATTATGACTATGAGATATGGAAAATGGATGTCAAACAGCTTTCCTTAATGGAAACCTCCTTAAGGATGTGTACATGACACAGCCTGCGGGTTTTGTCGATCAGAAGAACCCTAACAAGGTCTGCAAGCTACTGAGGTCCATTTATGGGCTCAAGCAAGCATCCTGAAGTTGGAACCTCCATTTCAATGAGGCAGTAAGAGGATTTGGCTTTCTCAAAAATGAGGATGAGCCTTGTGTGTACAAGAAGGTTAAAGGGAGCGTAGTCTTTTTCCTTGTATTATATGTCGATGACATCTTGCTTATTGGAAACAACATCCTGACATTATTAAATGTTAAGCAATGGTTAGGGAATTATTTCTCAATGAAAGACTTAGGTGAAGCTGAGATTAAACTAGGTATAAAGATCTATAGGGATATATCACAACGGCTTTTGGGACTAAGTAAAGAAAAAAACATAGATACGATATTGAATCGGTTCAGTATGTCTAAATCCAAGAAAGGATTTTTTCCCATATCTCAGGGAGTTGTTCTAAGTAAAAGGGATTTTCCTTAGACTAAAGAACAAAGGGAACATATGAGTAAGATCCCTTAGGCGTCTGCTATAGGATCTATCATGTATGCCATGCTATGTACTAGGCTGGATGTCATACATGCACTAAGCATAATTAGCAGATTCCAACAGGATCTAGGGGAACACCATTGGTCTGCTGTCAAGAGTATTCTTAAGTACTTGTGAAGGACTAAAGATTACTTCTTAGTGTACAGTGGTGAGAATGAGCTCCTTAGAATGGGTTACACTGATGTTGCATTTCAAACCAATGTCAACGATAGTAAATCACAATCTGGTTATGTGTTTTGCTTAAATGGAGTGCCGTAAGCTGGAAGAGCTCAAAACAAGACACCGTCACTGATTCCACCACAGAGTCTAAGTATATAGCTGCATCGGATGCTGCTAACGAGGCAGTTTGGCTTAAGAGGTTCCTTACTTGATTAGGCGTTGTCCCAAGCATCCTAGATCTAATAAACTTCTTTTATGACAACAATGGGGCCATAGCACAGGCCAAGGAGCCTCGGTCACACCAAAAGTCCAAACATATACTCAGGAGATTCCCTCTTATTTGAGAGACTGTCGATAAAGAAGATGTGAAAGTTTGCAACATTGCTAGAGAAGACAATGTAGCTGATCTTTTAACCAAGCAGTTGGCTAGGCCAAGACATGATCGTCATGTTAGGTTTTTTTTGTTCTTAGAGTTATACCTGATTGGGACTAGTGCTAGTGGGAGATTGTTAGTATAAGCTCTAGCCCCAATACATTGTATGAACTTTTATTATTTGGATAATTATTATGAGGCATCGTTTTATCTATTATCATTAATGTGCATAGTTAATAAGATAAAATATCCTTGAATATTGGTTATGCTTAAGTTATCAAATGAGTGATTTGGATAGTAAAACCTTGAAGCATAAACTAGAACAATATTCTAAATGTCCCTGATCGATTATTTTCATGTGAAGGTAGCTCCTTGGCCCCGTGGAATACGAACCCTGGGTCGCTGATAAGGTATTACTTAATGATCCCGTGCATTCGCGGGTGTTCACATCAATGGCATAAAACGGGAGAAGACACCATGAGGCAGTCAGCATTCAATGTCTTGAGTCTAGATTTAAAAATTAAAATTTAATTTCAGATAAAATGATAAGGTAAAGAAAAAAGTTTAAAAATAAAATAAAATACGAATGTAAAATGAATTAATCACTGGATTGGAGTAAGTAGGTGATTAGTTAAGCTAACTAGGCAGATTTTTATTGGAGGGGGACACAAGCTGGGTTGATATCACGGTTACATTGAATTCTTACTCTTCGATATTATCCCCCAACCTAAGACCACCTAAAATTTTTAAATTAAAATTTATTTTTTTAAAGTGTTAATAAATATTTTTAAATTTACTACTTTTTAAAATTAATTATTAAAATATTTATTAAAAAAATAAAGTTTTTAAAAATATTTTGTATTTTATTTTGAGTTGTTTAGTTGAGGTAATAATTATCCCCTGATTTTTTTTTACCTATGAAGTTTTGTCTCTTATTCTTGCCATCTTATTAATAATTAGTTAGCTTCCACAACTTACCTTTTACTTTGCTTATATTATACTAGCGTAAAAGGCCGCGCTTACGTTTGCGGGATTTAATATATAAAATAAAATTTGTTAGAAATTATATACATAATTTATTTTATTTTTATTAATTAATTATTTTTATATTTATAAATGAATTAAATAATTTTCAATAGTAAAAAAGATTTCAAATATTTAAGAAATATTATACTGGTTAATAATCTTTATAATAAAGAGCATATAATAGTAAGTTCAAAATAAATAAATAAAAGTCACATATTTAAGAAAGACTTAAGAACGATTTACTCATGTATAAATAAATTACAAAAAAAATTAATTTTCTTCAACATTCAAATCATGCGGTAAAGAATAACTATTTGTAGTTAACTTAGTATCTTGAGTTTTGTTTATTGTGCTATACGGTATGGTAAAAAAACAGAATTGTGAGGACTTTTGACATTATTGATGGGAATTTCATTCCCTAATTCAGTAGTCTTAAATATACACGTAGTTTATATTTTTCATAAAGCCTGAGAGAGTTATATTCAAGTCTGGAAACGGTGTTTTTTGTAAATATTTTTATTCAACACCCACACATATTAACAATGATATTATTTTATTTTAAAAAAAAAGACAAAATAAAATAAAATATATAAGAAATTGAAATCTAATGAAATACAAAACAAATAACAGTATCTAAAATTGAGGAAGTGCTCAAATCCTGATCTTTTATTGACTCGCTACAATGCGTGTGGCATTCTACCCCATCGCCGCAATTGAGTTCACACGGGAGCACCACACCAGCATTCCGATGACAGTGGCTACACCACACCTTCTTTTGTAGAGGTTTTTGGTTTTAAATATATATATATATATAATATTATATAGTTTTTGTGTGTATATTTATAGTCAAACACTCTCATTTGTCAAAAACAAGGGGGAAAAGTCAACTGGCCAACCAATACAAGATGACCATATGTCCCTCACCAAAAGAGTTTGAAAGATAAGATTTCAAGGGGATAACTTTAATATTTAACTAGTGTAAAGACCAACACTAACGTTGTGGGTTTAGTATATCAAAATATGTGTTGTAAAAACAGTGCAAATTATGTTGAAGAAGACATTGATAATATAATTTTTTTAATTCATTTAAAATATATATGAAACAATTTTTCCCGTTATTTATATATTATTAATAAAAAATTATGAGAGACAATAATATTTCAATAAATCTTTTCAAACATGATAATTAAAAATTTAATATAAACCATATGTTTGTGTTCATTCTTTTCAAATTCTTTTATAATTGTTTTTGAAAAATTCTTGCAAATTATGTAATTTTTTCAAATATTTATTTCCAAGATTGTATGAATTGTAGGAAATAATTTAATTTTTATTAACATTCTTTTGAGTAAAAGTGAAATTTTAAATATACTGAAAAATTAATCGTTATTTCTATATATTTTTATGGCTGAATTATCTAAAAACCAAATAAAATTATATTAATAAATCCTATCAAAGGACATAATTAATTGATTGCACTTCAAGAGTTAAGATTTTTAGTGACAACTTTTTATGTAACCCGGTTATTTTGCCACAAATATTAGGTTTTTTGTGTCAAAAAAGGTAATAGACACTACTGTTTAACTTAATTGTGATAACTTATGTTTTTATTACTATTATAATGATAATTATAACAATTTAGTATATGTCACAACTAAATTGTCACTATTAATATATTAACAGTGGCAAAAAAAATTTTGTATCCAATGTTCGTCGATTTTATGTGAAAAACTTCTTGATGAGAATGATGAGTAATTGTGACAAGAAATATTATCGTCACTATAATTTCTTGTTCTCCGTCACTCAACATATATTTTTTGTTACAACAATTTTGTAACAAAAAATTCAACGATTTAGTGTCCACTAAATATTGCTATAAAAAATAAATTTCTTAACCATGTTATTGGGGGTTTTATGCTAAAAAAGTTAATTAACATAATAGTTTGGATTAGTTGTGACATCTAATTATTTTGTTACTATTACAATTTCAATTGTGACAATTTAGTATTCATCACAATTATACAACTTATCTTTTGTGTCAATAATTTTGGATACAAAAATTCAAATACGTATTTACAATGCGAAGAAGAATATTCCATTAATATATATATTCATCAATCATTTACCAAATAAACAACTATTTTTTACATAAAAACACCAAAAGTATCCTAAAAAATATTAAAAATAAAAAAAAATATAGGCCTAGTTTTCTCCAATCTTGTTTTAATATACCAAATTAATTATGCTTGTACTACAAGAATTACGACATTATGATTTTTTTTTTGTAACTATCAATCATTTTGTCACAAATATGATTTTTTTGTCGTAAAAAAATTAATTAATACTATTGTTTAAGTTAATTGTGATAAATTTTTTGTCACTAAAATTATTATAATTGTGACGATGTAGGATATCCTACAATTACGTTGTCACTATTAATATACATGTAGTGTCGTAAATAATATTTTCATTTGTTGTGACGAAGTGTTCTTCGCCACTGGTCACTTTATGTTTTTTGTGATCACATTTTTAGTCACAAAAAAATTCAACTATTAATATCTACTAAATGTTGTGACAAAAAACCCTAAAGTATGTTTAACATATTTTAGGATCAAATTCGATATGTGTGTCTATATATATATATGTTTTTTAAAAGATAATCTATTCAAATTTTATAAATATTTATAAAAATATGAGATAAAAACTCGATGTAAAAAAAATTCTCCAAATTCATTGTTTTGCAAGTTGTTATTGTTTACCCAATCCTTAAAATTGATATTTTAAGGGATAGAAAACAAGGTTTTAATTTAGATTATACCTAGGGTTTATAGTATTAGAGAAAGTTTTAAAAATTAAAATTAAATAGAGATTTACCAAATCTCACAATACAAAATCTAGATAATATAAATTTTTATTTAAAAAAAAATAAAATTTAAAAAGATATATATCCTTAATGAAGTTAACATATAAAAAGAGTAAAGTCTCGCGTAATTATGTGCCTATGGAGATCAATGGCAACAGTTCGGCTTCATTTTATTTGGAGAATTAAAGTGACTCAACTAGCTCTTGATGTAAAGGTTTATGTTATTGATGGTCACAAGATTTGTTTATTTTTCTTTTCTTAAATTCTTTTGCTTAGTTTATGCAATGGATAAAAGATAATTATTTTTTTACTTTATCTTTTTTAATCTTCAAAGTTAGGTTTACTGATTTTTTCAATGATGATTAACCGGTTATTAGTGTTTTCTTTTTCGATACATTCAATCATAGGTTCAGGTTCATCATAGAAATTTGTTATTTAGATTTTGATTATGTAATTTTTTTTTTTATGATTTTTTATCTATTGAAAATCACAAAAGCCAAATGCAACATGGAAATTGTCTTAATTGAGAAGAAATAATGGTATGAAAGCTGTAATTAAATTAAAATTTTTTAAAATTTAAAACTATTTCATTAGATTCTTATTTTTTTTTTTCTAAATGTGCAGAATAAGCATCAAGGAAAGGGAATAATATTAATGTCCCAACAAAAGAGTCAAATTCTAGCAAGAGTTGAGGCTGAAAAGCAAAAAATGAAGATTCAAATGCATGAAAGAGTATTTCATCTCCAAATTTAGGATAATTTTATAATATTTTTTTCTTTTTTTAAAAGGATAATTTTATAATTGTATTTTGGATATTAAAATTTCAAATTTTATAAATTCAAAATTTGAATTTTGTATATTTTGATGATATTTATTTATTTATTTTCATATAATATTAAATAATTTATTTGCTTGTGTGACATTATTTTTGCTATTAAAACTTTTTCTTGACAAAAATATCTAAAATAAACTCTATATTAATAAAAAATAATTTATTATATTAGTGACAAAATTAGCATAACATAAATTTTATTTTATTGACAATATTATTTTTATATTAATAATTTTATTTGTGACAATAATAAACATATAACAATATCTCAAAGTAACATTAGTGTCACTAATAAAAATATTACTATTGACAAAAACATTTTGTCACTATTGTATTTTTTTTCTATGTCAACAATATTGTCACAATAAAATAGATTATTTTGAAAGCTTATTTGTCACATTTTAGTATTTTTTCTTGTGTTAACAAAATTGACACAACAGAACAAATTATTGTAAGCACTTTATTCATCACAATTAAAAAAATTTTGTGTCAACAATAGTGATATATATAAATAAGGTTATTGTAGCCACATTGTTTTGCCACATATATTAAATTTGTTAGTGTCATGAAATTGGTCACAAAAATATGGAGTAATTGTAACCATTTGTCTAAAATTGTCACTCTTGTATTAGCATCGGAGGTATTTGTGATGGAAGGTAATGACTTCTAAAATTTGCTACTATTACTAATTGTGCCTAAAATTATTGCTTTTAGTGTTTATTTTTGTTATCACTAAAAATACAATTTGTTGTAGTGTTGATGCGAAAATTAATAAAAAAAGTAGATTTCAACTCAGTACAAATTATTTATTTTGAAAGGTTAGGAAATATATTACTGCAATGATGTTTGATAATAATATTTTAATCATTGTTACAATATGACATATATGTATTATTTTTTTCAACTTAGCAGTGGAGGGTTACATTGCAATGTTTATTCCACAAAATACCACATTTTAATTGATAATTACCGGTGATCTTTTTGTTATAGCAAACAGTTTTGATTTAAATCATTTTTATTGAGGATATTAGTGTGGGGATAGATAAAGATAGTGATTCAATTATTGTGGTGTAGGAGTAGGAAAAGGAGAGGGAGGATCATGTTTTCAAGTTATGTTTTTTATAGTATTTAGATGAGCTCGTTTTCATCATCCAATTAAAAATGCCTCTCTCTCTCTCTCTCTCTCTCTCTCATATATATATATATATATATATATAACTTTATACAAGGAAAGGGGGTCCCCAAATTCAAGATTTTTGATAATGTGCTGGTAAAGCTTAAGTATCTATAAAACAAAGTGGAATTGAAAAAAAAAAAATTGGGGTTTTCACCGAGATTTGACATCACATCAAATCTTTAATAATTTTTTTCCCACATATACAACCACTATAACATCATATCATATATGTATATTTATTTAAAGTGGAGACTTGTACTCCCTTACACATGTCGGTAATGGGTATACACAATTATTTGACTCCCGGAATGCATGTGTACCGAATATTGTTCCACTTCCCACGGGATCACGTGATCACTCACTTGTTTTAGCAATGCAAGTTAAATGTTTTATTTTATTATTATTTTTAAGTTACTTGTGAAAAGTCCCCGTGCATTCCTCGACTTGATTTTTTTTGTATAAGGAAAAAAATTTGAAAAGCAAATCTTTTAAATTACCGAGTTTGTAAATTTCTTTTAAAATGAGAGATTATTATTAATTTATATTTTTGTTAAAAAATATTTAACTAACTATGTCACTAAAGAATATTTGTTTGGAGAATATATTAATTTTTTTAATTAAATATGAAATTATTTAGTTTGTTTGGGTCCACATAATTTTATGATGATTATAACATACATGAGGCATAAAATTAAAAAAAAATTAAAAAATTAAAAAAATTAATAACACCAAGATATAATAAAATCTATTTTTTAAAATAAAATGAGATGAAATCTATTTTTCAATCAAGAACTACTATAAAAAAAAATTTAACCATCTAAAATCTATTCAATCATGCCCAACTTCATCACATCTAAAATATGGAAGGATAATCAATTATCATCATTCATTACAACAAACAACAAATAAAAAAGATAAAACAAAAAGCTTCCTTTGGTTCTTTCCAATCCAAAAAAAAAACCAATGAAAAATAGATTTTAGATGTAAGGAAAATAAACAGAATATCAAATGGAAAACACCCTGCATCTTCAACTCCGATCTCCTTCTCCAGAATCGATCTCCTCACCATCTCCAATAGACGGCGGTCCTGTGTAAGGGCGCTAATCAACACTGAAACCATTTTATTCTTTCTAATATATCATTAAAAAAAACTAATCAAAAATCAAGGAAGCAAACAAAAAATCAAATTAAAAACACCGAGAGGACGAGTCCCTGGACATCTTCTTATCCGAAAGCGATCGGAGTCTATGAAGGATTTGACCTCGTTGGTGGCTTGGCGACAGGTGGTGGGACCAAAGGATGGAGGTGCGGTGGTGCTGTCGTTGCCATGGCTAAGGACCTCAAGCTTATCGAAGTCTAAGGTAAGTTTTGTTCCCGCTGGTGAGTTCTAGGGTCGCGGTTAGCTGCAGGAGCCTTCGTTTGTGGACGACAGTAATGAGAGCCTCCTAGTTTCCTTCTATTCAACTAAATTCATCTGGAAAAGGTTAAGAATGGAGTGCTTGATCTAGGTTTTCATATTCACAGTAATTTGGGTGGGTGGGTGTGAAATGATTATTATAGTGAAAAATTACTGGGGGATTTGGGCCTTCACGTGATGGGATATGTTAATTAATTAAAAAACATCAACTATCCAAATAACATGATAGGATTGAAGACAAACATCTTAAGGATAAAATATGATGTAACATGCTAATCAATTAAAACTTACCAAATGTAATCTCAATATAAAGTTTACAAAAAAAGATTTGGGTGGGTGGGTGTGAAATGCTTATTTCAGTGAAAAATTATTTGGGGTTTTGGGTCTTCATGTGATGGGATATGTAAATTAATTAAAATATATCAACTATCCACATAGCATGCCAGGATTGAAGACAAACATCTTAGGGATAGAATATGATTTGACATGCTAATCAATTAAAACTTACCAAATGTTCTCTCAATATAAAATTTAGAAAAAAAGATTTTTAGGGGATAGAATTAAAGTAAGTACTAGATTAAATACCAGTGCTAACGCCGCAGGTTGAATATATCACTAAAAAGTTGCGAAGATAGTATAAACTATATCAATCAAAAAAGTCTTCAGTCATATATATATTTATTTATTTTAATTAGTTAATGCAATTTTGCATTTAGAACATTAATAAATATACGTTTATTTTTTTATTTATATAATTTTTTTTTATTCACTTACATTTAAAATGAAGGGATTGCAATAATGAAAATTAAATAAGAAAAGCAAATCCCTTTGCTAGACGTTGAAAAAGATGGCTTGAAATAGCTAAGGAAAAACAACTCATTTTTTTGAAGAGAAATGTAAGTGTTGGAGGTCATGGCAAGGGTTATGGTTTTTATATTTTATTATTTGAAAACAAAAATGTTCTTTTACGCTTTTGAAATCATGAATTGTTGGTGTCAAGGAATGTTATGTTGAATATTTAAAATTTGACATGTTTGTTTATTTAAAGAAGGGTTTCTAAATCAAGGGAGTTTAACAAACGATCTTTTAAGTTCGAATGCTTGGTGATGTATGTGAGATTTCTTTAATTATTATGCAATGCCACTTATCTATTCCAAATTAAAAAATAAATATATTTATATATATAATAAAAATAAAGATTTTAAATAATATTAAAGAAATATAGGTGTTTATAATTTCTTGACAATCTATTATTTGAAATGTAGCATAACCTATTATCCACAACTTATTCATTATATAGTATAACGTTTTATCTATATATATATATATAATTTATTATACATCATTAGTATAAATTGATGTTTCCGATGTATTATTTTTTATTTGTTCCTTTCACTCATAAAACTATTTTAAATATAGATTTTATTTTTGTTTTTCAAATACAAAGGCAATTAATAAAGTTTTTTTTCAAGAGTTATTGTTTTAAAAGATATAAAGATTTAAAAATAAATAATTAAACTGTAGTTTTAAAGAGGACATTGGTCATGCACACAAAATCTTATAAAATCTTTAATTTATAGCGGATGGCATTAAAGGACATCATCACTTTCTTGTTTCCACCGCAATTGTTAGCAAGTTTTTTTCTATCTTTTCCTTTTTTTATAACCATATCTTTCTCAACTATCAATGCTTCATTTCTAATATATGCACTTCTTTGTTTTCATAACATCTTTTAGGTTATGGTGCAAATAGGTAAGTGAGGTACTCTTTTCAAATCATCATTTTTTTTTAATCTTCTTTGTTTGTTGGAATTCAATTACAGTGCTCTATACAATCATGAAGTTTATCCAGAAGAGAGTTTTGCAAGGTTGAAAAAGTAAAGGCTGCAATATATTTGTCATAGATTAAGGGTGTGAAGTTCTTCAACTCAATTTTCACTTCTCAACTTTCTGGTAATAGAAACAAATTAAAAGAAAAAAGTACTATAGTATTTACATTGCAATTATTCACTACAAGAAATACAGGAATAGGCAACGGATTTTTCCGTTGCTAAAAAAACTCCCATTTCCGTT